>NC_061823.1:31494139-31504139 GCF_019202785.1 Penaeus chinensis
TATGTACACACACACACACACACACACACACACACATATATGTACACACACACACACACACACACACATATATGTACACACACACACACACACACACATATATGTACACACACACACACACATATATATGTACACACACACACACACACACATATATGTACACACACACACACACATATATGTACACACACACACACACACATATATGTACACACACACACACATATATGTACACACACACACACACACATATATGTACACACACACACACACACATATATGTACACACACACACACACACACACACACATATATGTACACACACACACACACACATATATGTACACACACACACACACACACACACACACACACACACACACACACACACACACACACACACACACACACACACACACACACAAACCTAATCAAACACTCGTGTGTAGTGCGCACTCATTTTGTCTTATTCCTTTGTCTGTAAGAACATTGATATTTTATTATTTTCATTGCTTCCAAAATACATTTTCCGCACCTGCTCTTAATGGTAGTTTATGAAAAAACAATAATTCTCAAAAGACGCACCTGTGTATGCGTGTGTATGGTGCGTGTTTATATAAGTAGACAGAAAGATATTCGCAATTTATAAAAATACATTTACACTTCAGTCTCTCACGCAATGATCTCAAAAATATAGTTACGTCTTTGTGTAGAAGAAAAAAAAAATCACAGACATGAACTTGAGAGTATAAATAAATGATGACTCTTGTCAAAACAAGATTACAGTTGACTGCTGTTCCGTTTCATTTGATATAACTGCGAACGTATAAAAATTTCCTGCCATGATTATTCACAAGCATATCATGTATGAAATAAATAAGTACAGATTCTTCTCTATTTCTGTCTCCTCCTTAGTGTAAAGCTTTTAACTTTTATAAATGAAATGCGTTGCTTTCACTCCGTAGACTCGTTTAGGGTAAGTTTCCCGTCTGGTCCTAAGCTCCATTCCTACATTTCTCTTGTAGAAATGTACCAAAACCCGGGCATTATTTACATCGTTCTGGTATAATTCTTGAGTTATTATAGTGTGTACTACGCTTTCGGAGGAATAGTACAGTTGGTCCTACACCCAACTGGAAGCAGGGGTTTACTTATTCATATACTGTTTTCTTTCCTGCCGCGTCAACTTCTAAAGTCATTAGCAGCGTATTCAAAATTTAGCGATATGGTGGGGCTTGAGGGCGAAGACCTAGGGTAAGGAAGTTTTGAAGGATATTTGCCCGACAACAAAGGTCATGTAGCATTATGATAAAGTGTTTAAGCGAAAAGGGTAAAAAATAGTTATCGATAAGGGTAAGTGAACATGAAGATATGAAGGGAAGGAAAGGAAAGAAGGAGAAGAAACCAAGTAAAATTATTTGAGGAGTGGTAGGGGTGATCCCCAGTCCCCGTCGCCTAAGCCCCCACGACAACGAGCAAGGGATTGGGGGTGTGGAAGCAAGGAACACGCATTCTAAACCTTGGGATATTTAATCACAACCGAGTCGACTGAGAGGGGCTGGCCTGGCGTGAACCCAGGACCTCGCGATTGCAGAACCAGCGCTACTCTACTACTGAGCTCTTGCACACTGCAAGCTTTCGGTTTTTGTGCAACCTGGTTGAACACAAAGGACTACGTGCTGCAAGTATGATCTGGTGAATAAGCAACTTTCGTCTTATTCCGCAGGGGAAGTAATCTTCAAATATTGCCGTCACGAAGGTATTTTATTTTGTGTAATTTGAAAAATTGAGTTTACTGATTTGATTGCCGCTTACTGATAAAAAGTAATTAACATTTCTTTCCATGTGTATTTGAATTAATCATCGGATCATAAAGATCCAGTTTTCAGTTGCAACATACTTTAAGATCTAAATGAATTCGTAAATCCAGTTAAAAGTAAATAAAACTCATACTTACGAATAGCGGTTAGTCACTAATGATTAGATATACTTGTACATGAATGTTTATGGTCATTTCTTTAGCAGGCATGAAGCAACAACTGATGACATCTATCAACACCGTATTTAACCTAGCATCGCCAGCAAATATTCTGGAGTAGGTGTGCATCATATGTTGCACGCTTGTATCGCTGGTTACAGTAACCTTGTTTAACTTTTTCTAGAGTAAGTTACCACTGCTGACGAAACTCAAATCAAACAAGATTCTTTTTTTTCGAAAACTGCCTTTTAATAATATCCTCCAAGGAATATTATCTATTCACTGTATCATACAAAAATCAAGGGCGTCTACTATACACAAACAAACACCACAGCACGAAGACCACAGTGAAACAACAAATTACATGAAATGTCTTTATTTAAGTGATCCATAGTGACTCATATTCTACAAAATATGAAGGGTAGTGGTGATTTTAAAACACTCACAACATCAACAAATATTGACATTAATATAATAGCACAGGATGAGGAGCCATAGTGAGTGAGGAGGAGGAGGGGGCGGCGAGGATGGGTGAGGTTGGGTGGTCAGGTGAGCCTTATGGTATGATGAAGGAGGGGAAAGTAGAAAGGGGAAACGGGAGGAGGAAAGGGGGAGGGGTGAAGGAGGGTGCAAAAAAGGGCGTGGAGAGACTGGAGGATGAGGATGGGGAGGGAACATGTACTGTGATGGTAGTGGAGCAGATCAAGGACGCCATGATCTGTGCAGTAACGATGCCATGTATTGGGGACGATGTTATAGTTGCAATAGTATTCGTAGAAAATGGAGAATGGGAGATGAGAGAGAGATATAGAGAGAGAGCGAGACTGGATGCACTGGGTCAAGGATGAAAGACTAGCTGGTTGTGATGGAGAGGGTGTGCTAAGAAAGAAAAGAAAAGATGGCAGGGAAAACAAAACTAGAAAAGACGTCGACGGTAATGGGAAAACCAGCATAAGGGTTCTAGACATGCCATGGCAATCGCAGGACGACGACGAGGGAGGGTGGGAGGAGGAGGAGGAGGAGGAGGAGGAGTGGAGGAGAGGGGAAGTGGGTGAGAGGGGAAGTGGGGGAAGGAGAAATGAAGGAAAATGTGGGAAAGGTGGCGAAAACTAAGAATAAGGCAAGACGGAGGATAATGTGGAGGAATAGGAAGAGGAAAGGACGGAGAAGGGTGGAGGAAGACGAGGAGGAGGAGGACGTTCCGTATGCTTCCATCGATGGTTAAGGTCGGCTGGTCTGAGCAAGTTGGACAGGCAAATGGGCGAACATGACTTAGATTGTGACCAAGGTGAGGGAGGGATGAAGGGAAGGAGAAGTCGAGGAAAATCAGTCAATCAGTTAAGTAAAATGACTAGGATTTGTGTATGAGCTGACTAACAATGTGTTATGTGTGAGTGGTGACACTTCAAAGTTTGTCCACGATACACAAGTGTGTTCAGTGACATTGTCAATGAAAATATATGGATGTAATGATGTGAAAGAAATGATTATGCAAAATGTTATGTTCTGAAATTGGAAATATGCATGAATCTTATAAACAATCTATACATACAGGACAATGGATGAAGGTCTATAAAACCCTTTGCCAGCACTTAACCAAATGGAAATTTCTTTTTTGTATTTCTTATAATAACCCGGGTTACCTAAAAAAAAAAGTTACGTAACTCCAACTTAGCACATATGGATGAAGAAAGAGACATGATCAAAATAAGTAGACATGAACGGACTGCAAACACATTGAGAAGGGAGATAATCCTCATCATCATCAGTAGCATGTACACAGGCAGTAAAAGATCGAGTCAGGCTCAGATAAAGTCATCAGATTCAGTTTAAGTCATCTGTTGCTAGTTAGCAGCAGTGCAGCAGCGGCGGCGGCAGCAGCAGCAGCAGCGTCAGCAAGATTATTATTATTCATTAATGGAGTATATCAGAGGCCTACATGAGATCATTATCACAATGAAACACTTGCCGTAAAACTATTACCAGATGCATTTAAACTGACAAAAGAATTACCATTATGACTACTGCATTCATGATCGATATCTTAGCAGAAAAGCTTTGTTGTCAGACCACAGTACAGGTGGGTCAATCTAGCAATAAATAACAAATTAGACAGCATAACATGGAGTAATATGGAATTAAAAACCTATGCCCAAAATAATATTTAAAAAATGGAAGACAAATTCATATCTTTTGGTGCAAATGTATAAACAATACTTAATGAGAACTTGCACTCTGAATGCACATTACAGCATTGAAGTCAATAAGTACTAAAAAGATTTTAAACTCCCCTATCAAGTGCTAGAAAGCTACATATATTCAATAACAAAAGTTTTGTAGCTGACATATCAGTGATGTGAAGTAAGAAATAAAAAAATACAACAATAATGATAACAAAAAACAGAAAAAAAAAAACAGCTGGGCTCAGGACCCCTAGCAAAAGTAAACCTCAATGATGCAAAACTTGAATTACAATATTAAAGCTATAAAGATTTAAATGGTAAAATGCTTGTCTTGCCAGACCCAAGTTAGACCCATCACTTCAATTAAAAATAATCTTTTTATTTTGTATTTTACTTTCTGTAAATCAATGACAAGAGTTCAGTTTGGCTTCCTATGTACAACATCTCTGAGCAAACCTTTTTTTTTTTGTTTGTTTGTTTTTTCTTCTATTTTTCTTTTTACTTCAGGCTAAATAATTGAACCTAGGGTGAAACACACGGTAACTTTTAGTTGTTTTGACATAATTTATCACAGTATTGTGAAGATTTTTAAAAGATGCATTTAGATCATCACTCTCTCTCTGGTATAACTTCACCTGCACTGAATCATTGATGAAAAACAACAAATACTTTTCGAACACTTGAAGTCATTACTTTACCAAGAACTTCTACCTGTATTTAACCACAATTCCTCATACAGTACACTTCATGCAACTTAAACACATGATAAAAAAATAAGAAAAGAAAAAGATAGAATGAAGGGGGTTGAATTCTAATCATAGCAACTTTCCCTCTCAAACACTTCCATGCTGAAAGTAATAGGAAACCAATTTACATTTTCAAGGGGGAAAAAAAATCAAGCTGAAACCTCATTCATCTTCCAAAAACATGCCATCATCTTTTGTGGGGGGAGAGGGATTTTTATTTTAAAGATAGAAGATTCAAATGCATTCCTCACAACAATCTGAGGCAAATAAGTTATCTAAACAAACAGCATTCAGAAAGTGACCTCACTTCTTAAGTTTACTTCTAAATAAATCTGAGGAAAAAAAAAAAAAAAAAATCTTTGCATTACAGTAAAATACAATAAACGTCTGATGTGGATCTAACAACCTAAGAAAATATAGACTATATCATTATAATTTCCACCATCAGCATGCTTAGGATTGTGTCATAACAAGTCATCTATTTTCTCTCCTCACTGAACAATCAATCATTTATCTCCTCAATAACAGACTGATGTGATCTTCAAGCTCAAGTATATGTAATAGCACTGTCCTTAATAAAAACTGTACATTCATCCACCAACAAGTAAGCTAATACTACAGGAATACATAGGTCTACGTATTCTGAGCAGAGAGAGTGAGCCTATGACTAATCAAAGTATTCTGAATGGTTGAGGTGCCCTTTCCTGAGTCTGAAGAATTTGCTCTGGCACAAGTCTATGCCGGCATAAAAAAGAAAAAACAATATGAATATCAATAAAAAAAAAGTGAGAGAGAGAGAGAGAGAGAGAGAGAGAGCAAGAGAGAGAGAAAGAGAGAGCAAGAGAGAGAGAAAGAGAGAAAGAGAGAGAGAGAGAAGAGAGAGAGAGAGAGAGAGAGAGAGAGAGAGAGAGAGAGAGAGAGAGAGAGAGAGAGAGAGAGAGAGAGAGAGAGAGAGAGAGAGAGCAAGAAAGAGAGAGAGAGAGAGCAAGAAAGAGAGAGAGAGAGAGCAAGAAAGAGAGAGAGAGAGAGCAAGAAAGAGAGAGAGAGAGAGAGCAAGAAAGAGAGAGAGAGAGAGCAAGAAAGAGAGAGAGAGAGAGCAAGAAAGAGAGAGAGAGAGAGCAAGAAAGAGAGAGAGAGAGAGCAAGAAAGAGAGAGAGAGAGAGAGAGAGAGAAAGAAAGAGAGAGAGAGAGAGCAAGAAAGAGAGAGAGAGAGAGCAAGAAAGAGAGAGAGAGAGAGAGCAAGAAAGAGAGAGAGAGAGAGCAAGAAAGAGAGAGAGAGAGAGCAAGAAAGAGAGAGAGAGAGAGAGCAAGAAAGAGAGAGAGAGAGAGCAAGAAAGAGAGAGAGAGAGAGAGAGAGAGAGCAAGAAAGAGAGAGAGAGAGAGAGAGAGCAAGAAAGAGAGAGAGAGAGAGAGAGCAAGAAAGAGAGAGAGAGAGAGAGAGAGAGCAAGAAAGAGAGAGAGAGAGAGAGAGCAAGAAAGAGAGAGAGAGAGAGAGAGAGAGAGAGAGAGAGAGAGAGAGCAAGAGAGAGAGAGAGAGCAAGAGAGAGAGAGAGAGAGAGAGCAAGAGAGAGCAAGAGAGAGCAAGAGAGAGCAAGAGAGAGAGAGAGAGAGAGAGAGAGAGAGAGAGAGAGAGAGAGAGAGAGAGAGAGAGAGAGAGAGATAAAAAGAAGAGAGAGATAAAAAGAGAGAGAGAGATAAAAAGAGAGAGAGAGATAAAAAGAGAGAGAGAGATAAAAAGAGAGAGAGAGAAAAAAAAAGAAATAGAGAGATAAAAAGAGATAGAGAGATAAAAAAGAGAAATATAAAAAGGGAGAGAAAGAGAGAGAGAGAGAGAGAGCGAGCAAGAGAGAGAGCAAGAGAGAGAGAGAGAAAGCAAGAGCAAGAGCAAGATAGAGAGCAAGAGAGAAAGAGAAAATTTGGACGAGATGATGTAATTAGACCGATTCAGTTTTTTTTTTTTCAGCATCTGATTCAGTCAAAGTAAATGGAAATTCTCATTACAGATTGAATCTCTTTTGAAGTACATTTGCTTCTCTGTTTCCCTACTGTGGGTCAAGTAACCATTGTTAATTCTCCCTTAAAACTGTCTGTCAAATATAAATTCAATTATTAATATCAGAAATTGTATATCTGCAGAACTTCTTGTCTGTACTGAAGCCTGTTTTAATACTATTTATTGGATTAAACAAAGCAAATTATTAAACTGAAGTGCAATAACATTTAATAAGAGCAAATAATATACAGCACTTTAGTACAATGACTGATGATATTCCTGGATTGGTCTCCCACAATAGCTCTAAGGCTCTGATACCAAACAGATAAAAGTGTGCAAATGCAAAACATCACGTGTCACAAGCCAGGCAAAATGGCCTAGGACTTGCATCTGTAACTTGTCTGGCTAAATAATTATGACCATTTCTATCCTGACAAAACAAACAACATGACTTGAGGTGAAGTTGCATTAGAGGCTGCGACCTATAATGCCATTTGTGCCCTCTTCAGAACCAGTCTTGAAGCATTGCAATACTTGCAAAATTCCCATTCATCAATGGTAATGAACTGATGCGGATATGAAATCCTTTGGGTTTCTAGCCCACACACTGCAGTTTTCATGGCTCTTCACAACACGTGGTACATGAAGCTATTAATGGTCACCTCCTACAGCCAAACAATGCTACATTGTCACAACAGCACAGTAAAATGTTTAAAAAAGATACTGAAGTATACAGTCTCTCAAAATAAAATGATTTTGTCTCAAATACCTCAAAAGTTTCAAGTTATTGTATCAGGCCTGAAAGGAAGCACATTAAAAAAAATAATGATAAAATAATAATACAATAATAATAATAATAATTATAATAATAATAATAATAATAATGATAATAATAACAATAATAATAATGACTGACACTAAATGACATAATGTAGCATGAATGAAATGTGATGAGATGGAATCCCACCCTTGCTGTGATGTACATAATCATGAGACAAGTATGATGAATGTGGTCTCTGTGATGCAAACTGACAAAAATATTGAAGTACATCAAATGATTTGTGCAACATCAAAAATTTTTGCTTCTCAAAAAATAAAACAAAAATATTGTAGTGGCATCTTATACAAGGTCTGTCCAAAAAGACACCAATGCATTTTAAAAAACAAAACTTACTGCTTTCCGTATAACTTTAACAGTCACCACCACTGTTGATAAACCATTTCCAATGCATTTTGAGGGAGAGTGCAGAACTGCTAAAAATGTTGGAATGAGCGTACGGACAGGGATTATACTGAAGGGAGTTAAGTCTGATTCATTTGTAATTAGTAATAAATGTGCTTTTTAAAAAGTTTGCTGCTTTTCAGACTGACCTTGTATATATTCATAAACTTGACTGATGACATATGCAAAGATTATGGTTCTAAACCCCACATGCATATAAAAAAAATTGCAAATACATTCTTTGGAATTTGCTAGTACTACTTGACTACCATATGGATAGGCTATGGTAGTCCCATCCTTCCTAATGACATTTTACATGGTTAAATAATAAATGGAATAAAATGTAAACAAATGCATCATAACTATAAATAAATCTTATGCACATAATATCTCTTGAACCTTTCCTGGGCCTTGATCATCCGAGCATCTTGTAGACCAAAAGTAACGAATGATTTAAATCACAAGAAATCCTCTACTTCTCACCAAAAAAATTTATGACAGCTATATTCATGAATCTTGATATCAGTATGAAAGAAGTGATGTTAACAGTGATGCTTCCCACTGCTCGAATTGAGAGAGAGGGTGGAAGAATGATGCCTGCATTCAATGCTCAACCCTCACATTTTTTAAGCTTAACCTAGTTGTTTTTAAGTACTAAACATATTCAATATTTGTCAATACTATCTACAGTTTGCTTAGATTTCACTAATTTCTTTAAAATAGTTTTGATTTCTTGTGACTACATCTTTCGATTTCTTATTTTCCTACATCTATACATCTTATTTCTTATTTTCCTATACTCTTACATACAATTTGGCCAAGTGCATGGATTATCACTTTTGCGAATGCTAAGCTTTAGAATGTTAACCCACATGCATGTGTGTGCATATTTCGCTCTGTATAAATATCCAACTTCAAATCTGTACTTATTCTCATTAATTTCTAAATAGTTATGATATATTTGTTTCTAATAACATGATTTTTTATGATTTACCAACATAAAATGTTCTTAAGAATGACAGTACTCTACTATCCTAGCCTATCTATAGGACTTAGTACTATAGATAGTGCCAACAATATTCAAAGCATGCTTCTGTGATTCTGAAAAAATCACTGGGGTCTGAAGAAGTAACCCTGCATACATCATAAGCCCTCAGCATATATTAAATGAAGCTATACCGAATCTTGTAAAGATGATTGGGGTACTGATATTGGTGACATGATGTACTTCTGTTTCAAATCTTCCTCAGACAACTAGATACAATACACTGGATTTTGGCTTTAAAATAATTCATATTCTGGTTTGCAGTGGAACCCTAAAATTGATAATTCATTATAACTCAAAACAATCTGAAACTGAAATTGAGGCAATACATCACAGTTTCAACTCCTATGATATCCTCTATCAAAATTTTGCTTCCCAATGCAATTTACAATTCATTATTCCATTGGAACTTCTGAAAACTGAAATTGGCTACAGCAAGCATTGGAATGAAAATATCTCAACAACCAAATAGGCCCCATGGACATGTTCACACACTTGACACTCACACAGACGTATCATCACTCTCTCTGTATATACATATATATTGGGGGGTGAATAATGCATTCTATACCATAAAAATGAGGGGTGAAAGCTAATAAATGATAATAAAATATACAAGATGCCAGCAGTGGATGTGATCCTAAAGTTTCAGAGTCAACGGTAGTTTGTTTGTTTTGGGAAGGCATTTGTTTCCCTTTCATGTTGTCAATAACATGTGCTGCTGTCGTTGACCCAATGAAGTTGCATCAGTGAACAGTTATGAAACAGAAAAGATAAAAAGTATACAAGAACATTTCAGTAGACTCAGCTGCATTTTGTATGTCAAATCTTTC
>NC_061823.1:31511639-31514139 GCF_019202785.1 Penaeus chinensis
AGTTATACACCTGGGCCAGTAAAAACAGTAAGTCCTCATCAAACAAATGATGTAATATTTCCATTTTTTTTTTTTTTTTTTAATCAAAATTTGAAAAAAATCTCAAGTAAGTTATTAAAGTATAATGTTAATGTTTACAAAGTTTGATATCCAAAACAAAACATTTTAATTGCCATGGCAGTGAATGCAATATCAACTGACCCATCATATGCTCCTGATACGATCCTCTTGTTGTCAAAGCGAATGCATCGTACAAGTTCTTCATGCCCTTCCAGAATTCTTAAACATGCACCACATTCAATGTCCCACAGCCTGTAAAAGTATATATTAATAATACCTACCCATTACAAATAAAAAATACCAGGCACACACACACAAGCACGCGCACACACAAATAATATATCCTTGCAAAATCTATGTTTTTTGCAATAGAAGAACAGTAAAACTATCGAATGATCATACAAAGTAAACAATGTAAACTGGATCTCCTAGGAAACAGAAGCCATGTGAATTAACAAACAAAACAAAAAGGCTTCAAACATCATATCCTTAACTCCTTTACCTTATTGTATTATCTGAAGAGCCACTGACTACAAGTCTATCACGATACTGCAGACATGCAATGCCCCTCTTGTGACCATTTAGCGTCCGCACAAATTCACAGGTTCCTGTACTCCATACCTGAAATAAAACAGAAGGATTGTTTGGGGGGGGGGGGGGGGGGGAGAGAGGAAAAAAAAAAAAAAAAAAATTATATATATATATATATATATATATATATATATATATATATATATATATATATATATATATATATATATATATATATATATATAGCACAGTTAAGAGTTTAAATAAAATCCGGTTCTCCTGTGCAAGTAAGTTAACAGAGATATCATAAGATGAGTAAAAACTAACATGTGCATGGATGATTGTGGAGTTCAAGAGCAACAGGAGGAATAAACTAAATTATAATAACTGAACACCAGCTGACATATTATTTGGAAGAAAGGTAGAAAAGAAAAATAAGTCTCACCTTGATTGTTCTGTCACCAGATGCACTGACAATATATTTCTCATCAAAATCAACAACATTAACTGCTGCCCGGTGACCCACTAGCACCCGTCTGAGGTTGATTTCTGCCGGAGATACCATATCCCAGACAGCAATGGAACGGTCCTGGTAAGAAAAGAAAAAGTTGGGAATATAGTTTAGAGTAAAATTATGGTATCTGTGAAAGAAAAATAATCTGACATCCTTTACAAAACTGATTTTTGCAATGCAAGACGATTGGCCAATTGGGGCAGTATGTTAACCCAAAGCTACCGGGGATAGTATGTATGTGCATGTCATGCCCACTGTAAGCTTCATTTATTAATTGTTTATAAATATACATGAATGAAGTCACCAATGAGCCAATTACAAGTACTCCTGTCTCACCTATTTACCCTTTTCTTTGATTTTCAAAAAAAAAAAAAGTAAAGTCTATAACAAAAATTATGTCTATAATAAAAATAAAACTGATATTGACAGCATTAGTAAAAAAAAAAAAAATTTCCTGCAAACTCAAGGAAGGATGAAATTAGGTGTTGTCACATGGTTTAACCCCTTCACGACGGGTCACGTCTATAGACGTCAAAACAAACCGCTCGAAATGTGGCATGCAGCTGTACGCCACGGTGGCTCGTCAAAGTGCTACAAGCCGGTGATTTGGCTCAATGTACCGAACTCCTGCACTCAAAGTCGGCACGTTGCCAGTGATCGCCAGTATGTAGAGTTTTTTTTTTTTTTTTTTTTTTCTTCACCCGTCACCAAGGGCTCCCTTGTGGCTAAGCACTTGCAGAGCCATCTACATAGAGAGACATTTCACAAAACAATATTACAGTGAACTCAAGGCTTTCCCAGATATTTTGGGTTAATATGCATAAATGACTGACATGTGAGTGTTACATGCAGAACTGTATTTTCTTTTTTATGTCTGCACTGTGTGCTCTCTATTAAACAACACACTAATATCAAAATTTTGTACCTCACATGATAACATACAACCTAATTTTCATGACATGAACATGAGAAAATATATGCATGAATATTAATAAAAATATTTTTTTTTTTTTTCATTTGCTCCAATTTTCTCAAAGAATTTTGTTTACTTAGCAAGATAAAATGGGAAAGGCATTTAATGCAAGTAATGCTGGGTTGTGAGCACACACAGGCAGTTTCCCGTTTATGCCTGATTTGTTCCATGAATCAAGCACATCATCAGGCATCTAATAGCTTGTAGCTCATTTCATAAACAAAAGTTTTGAAATATTGAAAGTTTCCATTTACTGAGTGCTTATATCCAATAGTGACATGAAACAAATCAGAGAAAGACAAGCTCTGTCTGATGAGCCGATGGTGTTGGGTATGGCATTATGTGGTACCACCCACAATTCAGGATTAGATTTGGCATGGCATTATACTGGATGCCAACCATGAACAAACGGTTAACAGACT
>NC_061823.1:31524139-31529139 GCF_019202785.1 Penaeus chinensis
GCTGGTCCTGCTCACTCCACTTCTCGAAATACTGCAGACACATTTCTCGCTCATTATTATACTGAGCTGTGGACTCTTTCTTCCGCCGGCCCCCTCCCCCTCCCCCCACACCCCCTGAACCTTGTGTCAGGGGTATGGTCGTCATGGGTTCCGACTCCTCATTGTCACTGCCACCATCACCACTCCGAATGCCAACACTTGTCGTGACACTCATGGGGGATATGTTGTTGTCGTAAATCACCGTCATGGGTGCCTGCAAAGAGGAAAGATGCTCTTTAAGTTAAGCCCTAATGATAAAGCCAGGATTAGTAATATTAATGAATAGTGGATTAACAATTCACCTTTGTGCAATTCACACACTAAATTATTCTAAATAAAGAATTAATTTCACCTTAGCCTAGCTTCTTAAAATTAGGCAAGAAACAAATTTCTTTTAAACAATCCCACACTAGGCAGCTTATTCTTTAGCAAGGGAATTTTTACCTTTTCCAGTGGCCGACTCACGGTTCTAAATTCCTTATGGGTCACCAAGCATGCTACAATTTCAAATGTTAGCTATTGTTTATTTGTACTGTACCAACTTAGTGTATTTTTACAAGATATTAATGAACAGAGACAGAGTAGGCAAATGAGTTTGAAATGTTTCATCTTGCAGCCAGGGTTGAAGTCTAAGGTCATTTTTCACTCACACTGCTGAACAGCAGACTTTTACATCTTTAGTGTTTTGGTCATTTTGGTCATTTTTCACTCACACTGCTGAACAGCAGACTTTTACATCTTTAGTGTTTTGGTCATTTTGGTCATTTTTCACTCACACTGCTGAACAGCAGACTTTTACATCTTTAGTGTTTTGGACCAAAACTTTATTGGACACAGTTTTAAGAAGTCAAAACCTTAGGAAAATCATTATTTTCTTACTACAACAGTTGGGACTGGCACAGAATCAATTCCAATGCTTGCAGGAAACCAGGAAATTTTTTATATGGAAATGTCCATATGACTGTGTATTTCTATTATTGCTAATGATCAATTTGCAACCTACAACCTCTAGCAGAAAACTGCCCTCCCCTTAAATCAATATTACATACTACATAGAGATTCCTGTAAATAAGACTAGTCTGTCTAATCTAGATATATATTTGGTTATACAGTTCCACCTTAGAATATGAACATTTCAACACTAAGTCATTTTCTAATTACATTAGTAACAGCAAGACTTGAAAGTATTATCAGCTGATAAATTTGTTTTGTGGCAAGAAGTGAAAAACAATTACTAAACAAAATGTGATAAATTGAATGAGGCGACTAAAATCTTAGCTCAAGAACTAGCACAAGAAAGGAGAAAATCTTCTAGCAATTAGGCACAGTGAAAAATCTGCAGGACTTTGAGAAATTTATCCATCAGTTTCAGGGAGAGAATAGGTGAAGGACTGCCTTCAGACCTGATTCCTTCTCTATAGGCTGACCCCCCTCAAAATTTCACTGCACAACCTCATTAGCATTTTGGAAGTTCAAGAGAACATGATAGATTTTTACAAGAAATGAGAGCCAATTTAGCATTAACCCATTGCCAATGGGCAAGGCACGTACGTCCATGCCATGCCCACTGAGTTTACTTGTTTAATTGTTTTAACAGATAAGTGGGTACACTTGTACTATAAGTGGGTACACTTGTACTATAAGTGGGTACACTTGTACTATAAGTGGGTACACTTGTACTATAAGTGGGTACACTTGTACTAAGTCACCAATGAACCAGTTATGAAATTGCCTGTCTCGCCAGTTCACCTTTTTCATGGATTTACGAAAATATTTTACGTTATCTTATTTTGCTGTTACGAATGTTTATAACATTACAGTAATTATAATGTTTATAATCAAAATAACACCATCAATATTCATGGCACTTGTACAAAATACGTTTTTCCAGCCAATTCAAGGAAAGGTGAAATCACGTAAGTTCACAAGATCTACTAATTGACTCCTTTATGACTAAGCACTAGCAGAGCCATCTATGTACATAGACATTTCACGAAAATAAAAAAAATGAGCACAGCATTTTCACCATTTTTTATTCATTTTCCCCGAAGGCAATGAGTTAAGTGCCTTTAGAATCCTTGTTGCCGAGATGTCATTTGGTAAATATCCTTTTTTGTTATTCTAGATGAGCAGTATGCAATTGAAGCAAAGCAGGATATATCAACAATAGATGCAGATAAAATGCACTTTTAAACAACTGATATTCTTTCATCAGATGAACTGAAAAATTTTACCAAGTCTAAACTGGGGGGAGGGGGGGGGGGCAGAAGAAATTACACAAAAACTTTCTACAAAAAGGAGAGTAGCACTGTATATCCTTCCAATGTCTGCCTGAATATAGACCTGTATCATCATTCTTACATGTGAAGCCCATAAAAACAGTTGTTCTTTCCTCTCTATTGTGTTTGCACATTGTTCTTCTACTTTTGAGGTGGGGGGGGGGGGGGGTAGTAGTTATGTGGCTTCTGTTCTGCCTAATTATAATTAAATTCTCCTTAAAATGTACCAACTGGACCAACTCTGCAGATAAGCATGTTTAAAGTTCTTGATAATGGTTTAAAGCTCTATCATTCTTTCTAAAAATTAAATTAAATTAATTTACTTCTAGTAATGTGGTTGCAAGTTTCAATATATGGTCTTCCTTTGTTGTAAAACCTGGAAATCATCACAATATTGGCCAATAAAATTTCTACATGCACTGATACCATATGTAACTGGTACCATTTACATTAGATTACTGTAACCAAATAACAACTAGTAGCACATAATATAGTAATAAATTCAATATGTAAAACAACCAAAATAAGATGGGAAAATGCAGATCTATTTTAATTTACAATGCATCACATCTGCTACTGTAGAATTGTTGTAGCAAATCACTGAAAACTATAGGTAAAACACAGTTTGCCATAAAAAAAAAAAAAAAAAAATGTACACAATAGTGTACACCAAGGTAATTGAACAGAACCAGAGCATCAACATATATTCTTTCAGCAAGACAGATGCAACAATGGAACTTCGTAACTTACATGAAACACTCCTAAAGCTAAGTTGACTAGAATAAATGAACACATGGCATGCAAAACAGTTTTGAAAATATATCATATGAACAGAATATTACAATTGCTGAAAGCACAAAGAAAGAAGTACCAAACAAAATTTCAAGCTTGCGAGATAACGCTTAGTCTATGGAGATCAGAACACTAATAAAATTAAGGTTTGTATAATCTTAACGTGTTAAGCTTAATGTGATAATGAAACACTACTCTGTCCCTTTTGGCTGAACTTCTGACAAAACAAATATTCTATTACATTTTCCATTAAGCTTGCAAGAGAATGAAATACTAAAGAGATAATTAAAACTGTATAAAGAAATAACATCAAGAGCAAATACACTAAAGCATTTACACGTAACGGTTAGCTGCTTTCCACACAAACAAAAAAAATATGTAGAAAATACTCCAAGGATAAATAACTGGCATGGAAATACAGAAATTACTGATGAATTGATCAGCACTATGCAGATATTATAGGCACTTCTGCTAGGAGCAAGCCATGTGGAAAACAGATGTTCAAAGTTTGGCATTGCATGACACAGGTTTTGTGCAAAACCCTACCTCTTTCTTTCTTTCTTTCCTTCTTTCTTGAGAGTAAAAGTAAGAGTGAGAGTGAGAAAGGGAGGAAGGGTGGCAGGGAGGAAAGGAGAGAGAGAGAAAAAAAATCTTTCTTTTTACTAAAAAAGACCTGTATGATACTAAAAGAAAACTAAAAAAGAAATGAGTTTGAAAGGTTGGGAGTCTTGACTTACTTTGCCTAGTATCTGTGGTATCTGTTCTCATTTCAGGTGCTTGTACATACTATTATTGCTTCTTTTTTCTTACACTTTGAATGCTCTTCAGACTTAGTGCTACGATTACACATCTATCTATTTATATATATATAAAACTATGAATAAAGTGTTACTTCAGGTACTTTGTATGAGTATTCATAAAACAAATCAATATTGAAATTGGTTATTAACAGCAAATACCTATATTCCAATTATATTAAATGTTAGGAATAGGTACAGTATATAGATTGCTGCCTCTCTAAAACTGATGAAACATGAGCATGTCATAAATTAAATACAACTGCTCAGGTGTTCACTTACTTGTACATACAGCTACTAAAATAGATCTGGGTCGCACCCATTTAGTCCTTGAGCTAAAATATCAAGCCAGAGGGAGCAAACCAGGACAGTTTGGTCAAACTTTCTTTGTTTCACTGCTAAGATTTATCATAGCTTTTTATTAACAGAATCTTTTACAGATGTTATCCATAGAACTGGTTAAGTGTCTGATCCATCTTTACACACTGATGTGACCTTCTCCAATGCAGGAGGGAGGGAGGAGGGATGGAAGAGGGATGGAAGAGGGATAGAAGAGGGATGGAAGAGGGATGGAAGAGGGATGGAAGAGGGAGGGAAGAGGGAGGGAAGAGGGAGGGAAGAGGGAGGGAAGAGGGAGGGAAGAGGGAGGGAAAAGGGAGGGAAGAGGGAGGGAAGAGGGAGGGAAAAGGGAGGGAAGAGGGAGGGAAAAGGGAGGGAAGAGGGAGGGAAGAGGGAGGGAAGAGGGAGGGAAGAGGGAGGGAAGAGGGAGGGAAGAGGGATGGAAGAGGGAGGGAAGAGGGAGGGAAGAGGGATGGAAGAGGGAGGGAAGAGGTATGGAAGAGGTATGAAAGAGGAAGAAAGGAGAGAGGGATGGAAGAGGTATGAAAGAGGAAGAAAGGAGAGAGGGATGGAAGAGGGATGGAAGAGGAAGAAAGGAGAGAGGGATGGAAGAGGGATGGAAAAGGAAGAAAGGAGAGAGGGATGGAAGAGGAAGAAAGGAGGGAGGGATGGAAGAGGAAGAAAGGAGAGAGGGATGGAAGAGGAAGAAAGGAGAGAGGGATGGAAGAGGAAGAAAGGAGGAAGGGGGGGGGGG
>NC_061823.1:31534139-31551639 GCF_019202785.1 Penaeus chinensis
AAAAGGAAAAAATAGGAAGTTCACTTGTAATAGTAGTTAGCAAAAAAAGTGAAAAAAGTAATATAAATAATTCAAAAAGTCCATAGATCACTAAGTAGAAATGACCAAAGCCACGAAACAAGCCCGACCCGCGTACGGGAACTAAGACAAGGGAAATGACCACGGCAGAAATAAAAGTCGAAAGGAAACGAGACACAGACAGACATTGGATTCTTCCTTGTGGGTCGTCCCGTTCCTATTTCCCCTCCGATTCTCCTTTTCCAGCTCCTCCGCGGGTCCCTTCGACTTGAGGAATCAGCGGCTTGGCGTATGAGGTCGCTCCCTGGGGCTTCGCGAGCTTAAGAAGACTAAGGTTTTGTGGAAAAAGAAGGGAAAATATTGACCTTCACTCATCTGAGACGGACAACACACGGGCCTCGAGATCTCTCCTGATTCCTTCCTCACACGCTGTACGGGCATGAAAAGGTACATCAGACATCACCTAAGGACTAGAAAGCAACGTGTCAGACACACTCTACCTCAACTGAATCTAGACTATCGTCCAAAAGTGGTTCAGTGTCCATCTCCGCTGTGACAGAACTCGGAGAAAACTTCTTTCATTCGCTTACAATAGACGGAGGAAACTGACGTCACACGGGCGAGAACAAGTGACGATCGCGATCCTCTTGTCGACATCCGACGCTCTTCTGTAGCCGCCGTATAGAGGAGTTCGTTGAGGGAAGAGGTATTCAGTGCTGTTTGATGTTAGTCATTCAGTCTCTTGTAGCAGCGAGCCAGGAAGAGAGAGTGACGTCATGGGACAAAATGATGGACAAAATGAGCGCCACTTTTGAAGCCCGATCAGGTGGAGGGATTTTAAGGTCTCGGTTTCCTTTCCCTTCTTATTTGTTATCTTCTCACTTATCTCTTTCTTGTTTTTTTTTAATTTTCTCATATTTGTTTCTTTCCGCATTTTTTTTCACCTTCTCCTATTCACCATTTTCTCTCTTATCATCTTTATCATTTCCTATGATAGTGGCACTATTGCGATTACAGCTAATGCTGGTTCTTCTCACATAGAAAATGCTATTACCAAAATATTTGATAGCAGTAACAGAAATAATGATAATGATGATATTCATAACAGCAGAAATTGTGATAACAATGATGTAATTAACTATAACATCATCATTATAATTATTATTATTATTATCATTACCATTATTATTATTATTATTATTATCATTATTATTATTATTATTATTATTATTATTATTATCATTATCATTATTACCATTATTATCATTATTATTATTATCGTTATTATTATTATTATCATAATTGTTTTTCCAATTCTAATTCTAATTATTATTACTATCATTGTTATTATCATTTTTTTTATTATTATTATTAGTATTAGCAGTAGTAGTAGTAGTATCATTATTGTCATTATTATCATTATTGTTGCTGTTCTTGTTATCATCATCATTATTATTATTAACATCATTATCATCATCATTATTATTATCATTATTATTATTATTATTATTATTATTATTATTATTATTATTATTATCATTATCATCATCATTCTAATGATAATAATGATATCAATACTAATAATGATAATGATTATTACCATTATCATTATCATTACTATTTTTATTATTATTACTATCATCATCACTATTATCATTATTACTATCATCATCACTATTATTATTATCTTTATTGTAATCATCATTATCATTATTACTATTATCATTATCATTATTTCTGTCAATGTTATCATTATTATTATCACCTTTATCATTATTATCATAGTATTATTGTTATTGTTATTATCATTACCATTGATATTATTATTATTTTGTTATTATTATTATTATTGCTATTATTATTATTATTATTATCATTATTATTATTTCTACTATTATTGTAATTATGGTTATTATTATTATTGCTATTATTATTATTATCATTATTATCCTGGTTATCATTATTATAATTATCATTGTTATTGTTGCTGTTATTATCATTATTATCATTATCATTATCATCATCATTATTACCATTACTATTATTATCAATATCTTTATTATAACTATCATTATTGTTGCTGTTATCATTAGCATGATTATCATCACTGACATAACAATACTATGGTAATACTAATAATGATGATAATAATAATAATAATTGTTGTTATCCTCATCATTATTATTATAGCAACAATATAATTATGATGATAATGATTATTAATAATAATAATGGTTACAATAATAGTAGTGATAATCAATATTGCAATAATTCTTATTGTTTTTATTATTATCATTGACATTATTATCATGATCTTCATCATTATCATTCTTATTATTGTTGGCATCACTATTACTATTATCATTATTATTATTACTAATCACCATTATTATCATCAACAATATCATTATTATCGCTATTTCCATAATCTCAGTTTGCATTATCATTATGATCGTGATCGTCATTATTATCATTATCTTTATTTGCTTATTATCATTATTATTATCATTAATATAATTATCATTACCTTTATTTGCTTATCATCATTATATTTGTTTGCATTATTATCATGATCATGATCGTCATAGCTATCATTATTATTATCATTATCATTATTAACGTCATTATTGTTATTATTATTCCTGTCATTACTGTTGTCATTGTTATTATTATTATTGTCATTATTGTTGTTGTTGTTATTATGATTGCCATTATTTATTACAACTAATGCCATTATCATTATCATTATTATTACTTTTACTATTGTTATCATTATTTGCTTTTTACTGTTAATACCATTATCATTATCATCCCCATTATTCTTATTACTGTTGTTACTCTTACCATTATTATCATAATCATTACTGTTAGTATCACCATTACTATCGTTAATGGTATCATCATTATAACCATTATCCTCATTACAGTTACAGTATTGTTTAGATTAATATTGACAGACTATTCTTACGATTATGATCATGCGTATGAATACTTTACGATCTATAATTCTTCTGAATATCAGCGTGCAACGAGAAGAGTGAACAAATATAATTTTCTTCATGTTTACAATAACACGAGAGCACCTGCCAGGTCTCTTATCTTATCTTAAGTTATCGATCATCCTTTGAAAAAAGAAGCAAATGAAGATATCTTAATGTCTATTCTCATGAAAGCTAGTTATTAGCATGTGACGTGTCATTAAAATTAATGCATTTTTATCCAGTGGAAATTTGGCATTTGATAAAGAGAAATATATCTTAGAAAAAATAGCGTATGCGAATGTTTATTTCTTACAAGTATAAGAGTATTAGGTGTGACGGTAATGATATAATGATGATGTGTTGATAATGATGAAGCATATGAAAATAATGGTAATAGTGGCGACGGTAATAATGATGACTACAGCAATGACTAGTTTGATGATAATGATAATAATAGGATAAGAGTAATAGTAATGATGATATGTACCTTTGATATTAATAATAATAACGGCAATTTTTTAAGCAACAAAAGTCATCGTATCACAGCGATCAATAAGTTATCCTATGATATAATCATAATAATGATAATGGCAATAATGTCATTTAACTTTTATCAAAATTGATTCCAGGATCTTTTTTTCTGTTTATTAATTCCCCTGATTATTACGATGTGAGTAGCGTTTGCAGTGACCGTTAGAATCACCGTGGACATTAGACGCTTTCTATATCCTTCAGATACAGTACTTAATTAGTAAATATCTTCTAAATTGATAGTAATATTTTGCAGAACTCTGGTTTTAAGATAAATTGTTGATCACATTTTCGGTCTTTAAAATTCGGATGTCACATAAACCTAAATGAGGGAGTGTTCAGGCGAGGTGACATACATTTTAATCAAGACATTATCATCATCATTGGCAAAAATAGTATTTTCACTATCACCGTATTCATTATCTTTATAATCTTTATCATGATAATTTTTTCCATAAATATTCCATCATTTTTTTCATTATTAGCACCATCATTTCTATAATCATCATTCTGTCATCATCATTATTATCCTATAATCATTTCATCATTCATCATCACCATCGCCACCCTCATAAACATCATTATCAGGAGAATACAGAAAAAAAACGAAAAACAAACAAACAAACAAAAATACAGACTATATTTTGGATATTTTCAGATTTTTTTTTCATGTGTATAAGATCACGTATTTTAAAATGTCTTAGGGTTGTTACCTTGTTATTGTTACCCCCAATGTTATCATTATTATCGTCACTCTTATGTTATCATTTTATCAAACTCTTGAAAAAAAAAAAAAAAAAAAAAACAGTTATTCACTGGAAACGGAATGAGAACGGAAGGTGTGACGTCATAACAGATCTCGCGCCATAAAATAAAAAAAATATTATTAATCAAGGAATTATTTTTATGCTCGTTTTGGACGACGATTGGGATGGTGATCATGATGGCAGTGATGGTGAAACAGTTATGGTACTGCTAACGTTAATAAGCACTTAGTTGTTGATGATGTTAATGATATCAATAGCAGCCGTAGGTTTTGTAGGAATGATAACGGCATTGGTATAATGATAATAATACTTGTCATATTGATAATGATGATGGTGATGCTACTGACGATGATAATGATTTTACCAGTAATAATGACAATAATACTATTAATAACCTAACTAGTAATATCCCTATTATCAATAAATGCAACAGCCACAACACTGATAACAGCCACAGCAATCAACGACAACAATAGTCACCCGAGCCTCTCCACGTAAACAAAACCTCAATACATCTCATTTACGACGCAGGGTGCCAGCAATTTAATGAATGAGAAGCCAGTCATGAATGGCTGAGGATGTTAAACGGAGAAAGCAATTTAATCGGAAGAAATTATTTTTGGTGGCGCGCGCTAGTCTTCATTTATTTAAATTATCATTTTTCCCTTTTTTTCATATAAAGAAGGAATAGGGATTGTTAAAAGTGACTGTGATAATGCTATTTTTATTATTAATCTCGATAATTACCATAGTGATTGTCGCCACAGCTTTCATCATTATAATTGTTATCATTATCTCAATATTTATTATCCTCATTCTTACTGCAGTTGTCTTTACCATTAAATCATCATTTTAACCGTCATCGTGATTATTGTCAGTTTTATTATCGTTACTATTATTATCATCATTATCATTATCATTACTGTCATTATCATTATCATCATTTTTTTATCATTATCCTTATATCATAGTTATTACTATTATTATCATTATCATTATCATCATTGTTATTATAATTACCATTATTAGTATCATTATTATCACCATCATCATTATTACTATTTGTAATATCATCGTCATTATTATCACATTTCTTTCTTCTAACGTTATCATTATTGATTATTATAAATATCATTATCATTTAATAATAGTATTATTATTTTTTTTTTTTACCATTAGTATTATCATTACTATTATCAATGGTATTAGTATCATCCACTCTTATTATTATGATCATTATGAATATCATCATATTATCATTATTTTTTATTATCATTATTATTGTTATTATTATTGCTATCATTTCATTAATATTATTATCATTATTGTTATTATATCAATATTATTATCCTCATCATCATTATCAGTATTATTATCATAATAGTTTTATTAATATTTATTATCATTTTCATTATCATAATTGTTAGTATCATCATTGCCGTCATTATCATTATCAGTATTAGTTTTTATCATTATCTTTATCATCATTATTATCAGTATCTTTACTATCATTATTATTATTATCCTTATGATCATTATTCCTATAATTATTATTACCATTATCATTATTATCTTCATTATCATTATCATTACTCATTATTATTATTATTATTTGTTTTATCATTATCGCTATCATTATTAACACTATCTTTATCATCGCTATCATCATTATCATTATTCTTATCATTATTACTATCTTTTTCAATTTTCAATTTTTAATATTGCTACCATACTACTGCTATTCTAACTCTTCGTATTATAATTATCATTGCTGTTAATATATTTTTATAACCATTTTCATCATCTTTATTATCACTTATACTGTTAATACTATCATCATCGTCAGCATAATATTTATCAGTATTCTTCATAATTATCAACCATGTAAGAAGTCAACGTAAAGAATGAAGATCTTTTAAGAATAAGAACTCTATTCAGTATTTTGTCAACTCGTATGATGACGTAATCAGCGGCTTTGAGGACGGTGGTGTGCAATATTATGAAAGTTTTTTACCCTCACTTTTAGATTGACAACTTTCTCGCGTCGCTCTTAACGCCATAGCGCGCATATCATTCACAAGCTGAGAGAAATGGTAGAGAGATGTCTGTGGGAGATGGTAGAGGCGTGCGTATAACAGAGATCGAAAGTGTTTTCCGTTGTCGAATCATCTTGGTACATTTGTATGTGGATTCGCGAACGGTTTAGTCTGGTATATGTGATTGGATTCGCGAACGCTGTTGTGTGTGAATGCGCGTGGATTCAAGAGCGCTTAACTACGTGAACGTATATGGAATATGTACTTGGATTCAAGGACGTGGCAGTACTTGGATACACTAATATTTAGAGCTCTGCTGTATGATTAATGTTCTCGAATTCGTAGCAGTAGGCGACTGTGTGTTGTTTCACGAACGTAGTCGTAGACGGATGAACGCGGATTTCACGAACGCGGTAGTACGGATCCATAAAATACCGCAGTACGGCGCATCCGCCTCGATTGTACCTCGCATGACCTCGCGACCCCACTGCACGTCAGCTACGAGTGTGCTGACGTCACCTCTCTCCCCCATGATTTGCTACGCAGCCTTGCTTTCACACCCATGCAACTCGGGCTGTCATCAGTGCAATGCTCAAGTCATCTGCCGAAAGTCATATATATAGTCACGTAAACATTCGTCTATTTATTTCGAATTGAGCAACTCTTAGATCAGCTGTTTCGTCGGTGTCATTTTCAGGAAGTCGGTTATCACAAATGGTGGTTGCCGTGTGCTCTAACAACCCGGCAGCAGAACCCAGTCTAACGCAACACACACTTACACTGATGCAACACTACTGTCTAACCTCACACAGTGCATCGCAATGCCTTCTACATTTATTAAGTCATCATCAACCCACACTATACAATATTCCTCTTTTGGGAATAACTTTGCACTGCTTGTCAGCCCCCCTCATCGTTGTTCGGTTTACCTTACGTGTCTGTTCAATGTCAAGTGAACAAGTGCGTGAAGCTCGAGCGACAACAACCTTGAGATAAAACGGGCGAGCGGAAAAAATGACAAAAACAAATAAAATGTAAATAAATTATAGGCAAGGCTAGAGAGAGAGAGAAAAAAAAAAACAGTTTCCCGGCAAAGCATTGGCCTACACAGCTTCTAGGAAGGTCTTGGCCCACAGCGTGACGGACCTTTCTAAGAATAGCTGCTTACTAGCAATGAAAACCCAACACTCACACATTCTCAATGGGTTATAGGTGCTTTCGTATGCGCTTGGAATCTGCGACGAGTCCGCTCAGTGGATGATCTAGAGAATATACTATGCTTTGTATGGAAACGGTGTTCCTGCTGTCTACATTCGTCTGGAATGAATTTATATAAAGCGACGGCGCATATTATCATGTAACAAAACATTCAAATTTCAGAGAAGACGGAGTTAGAGGAAAACGGAGTAAAGAGTTCGCGTTTTTGGCAAAATCGTCACATAAAGCGAGTTCGCTGCAGCAGTTCAACCGGTTCATCAACCAAAGGAAACTCGGGAAATCATATTTTTATTTTTTTCGGAGGTTCAAATACCATTCTATGTACTAAAAAAAGAAGATGAAAAGAGGAAGAACAAGAAGACGAAGAACAAAAAAGAAAAAAAGAAAACACAGCTAAGTGGCACTGATTCCATCTCTCTCCCCGTCATTGCTTATGTGAGTTATTCTTTTTCTCACGGATTTAGCAAGAGAATGACGGTTCCGACTTACTCACTCACGCAACCGACTTTCTCGTGGGATAAACACATGATTTCCCTTATCAGTGGAACAGTAGTAACTCCAGTTAGTACGTTATTTTAAACAACAGTGAGTATTATGCTCAGACTGGAGACAGACAGCAGTACTATTTACTGACAGGAAATTAGCGGAAAGATAAAGGGAATTCTGACCCAATTCTGGGACTGGTTATTGGTAAGCTAAAAATTCCCTCGAATATAAGTCTCTTGATGTTACTCTACGTTGCTTAACTAGGTCACGAGAGAAAGTTCAAGCTAAGATTATAGTGGGTGATCGTTGTTTTAAGATATTTCTAAGTAACAGACAAAATGGGCACGTGAACTTAACAGTGAGGGTATTTGCTTCAGGGAACTTTAATATGGTGTATGTGTATGGATGTATGTATGTGTGTGTGTGTGCGTGCGTGCGTGCGCGCGTGCGTGTGTGTGCGTGCGTGCGTGCGTGTGCGTGTGCGTGCGTGTGTGTGCGTGCATGCGTGCGTGCGTGCGTGAGTGCGTGTGTGTGTGTGTGTGTGTGTGTGTGTGTGTACATGTAATATATACATATATATATATACATATATACACACATATATAATAATATATACACATATATAATAATATATACACATATACATATACATATATAATATATACCCACATAAATGTATGCATGAAAAGGAAAACAGCCACAATAAGAAATGGAACTAATTTCATTTCTTACTGTGGCTGTTTTCCTTTTCATCTTTGTTTACACGTTAGTGTGACTGTGTTTGTGTTCATTTTTATGCACACACATACACAAACAAATGCATGTGTGTGTGTGTGTAATTACGTATACCTTTTAGCACACACACACACACAAACACAATGACACACCTGCATACAACGGCGTCATTTCAACTCTTTCTCGATAAAAAAAAAAAGATAAATGAGCTATTCCAGAAGCATTTTTAAGCTACGACCATAGCTATTTAAGTGTAATAAAGGCAAAAAAAAAAAAAAAAAAAAAAAAAAAATCGTTGGAGTGTAGTTCTTGGGAAGGGGGAAGCCAGAGTTTGAGGGAGGCAATCAGAGTCTTGGGGGGGGGGGGGGTAACCCCCAGCGACCCTCCAATGACGCCCTATCCACAAACAACACACGCATATACATAGCACGAAGATCTGCCCCCTCACTATTCACGGACACAAACCCCTTTCTCGCCCCCTCCCCTATTCTTACAATTAGTGCCGCCAACCAACGCACCGTTTCTCAAGACAACGCCAAGAAAAAGATATCGACACGCACAGCTTCCTTGGGGATCTGCCTGTCCCCCACGGTGCTCAAGCGAGAAATTTCAATAGCGCAGCCACGGCATGTCTTTACACTAACCATCCCTTGGGTGAATTTACACTCTTGCGCTCTGATGAAAATCTTTTTTTTTTTTTTTTCATTTATCGTAAGTGTTGTCTGGAGAATTCTTGGTACGCATCTTGGTATTTTTTTTTTTTTTTATTTATTTAAGTTACTTGTTCATGTTTTCTTGTATCTATTTAGTTGCCTCCTTACTGCGTTATATTTATTACCTCTAAAATATCTATACCTATACTAACTATCGATTTATCTATTTACCTACTTACCTAACTACCTACCTACCTATCAACCTTCCTACCTACCTACCTACCTACCTACCTACCTACCTACCTACCTACCTACCTACCTACCTACCTACCTACCTACCTACCTACCTACCTACCTACCTACCTACCTACCCATCCATACGCAACACCTTATCTATCAAATATCTACAAGGGGTTCTCGTCACCCCCATCGTCATAACCATCGATTCAGTGAACACAAATCCTCACTCAACAACTCATTCATCCATTCGACATTTACCTACTTAAGCACTCACGTCTAATTAATTATGTTGCCTCTATCTCGAAAGTGTAGCAGCCGCGGGATGCGGCGCGCAGGTGGAGTGAAAGACATGTAGGCCTATCGATTTGTGTGGTAAATGGTGTACTCTGGCGCGAGACTCCGCCCACCGCCTCCACTGTGGCGGATGCGTATAGGTGTTATTATTGTTGCTAAGTTCCTCATCTTGTGTCATTTTGTTATTGTCATAATCTCTGTTATCATTATAATGCATTATTGGTATCATTATTATGAGTTCCTTTGTTATTGTCGTTATTATTATTTGTTATTATTATTTTATTATTATTATTATTATAATTGTATTTTTATTATTATTATTGTTATTATCATTTTGTTATTATTATTATTCTTTTGTTATTATTTTATCATTGTTAGTTTGTTATTATTTTTTATTATCATGTTATTTTTTTATTATTTTTTATTATCATATTATTACTGTTACCATTATTATTATTATTATTGTTATTAATAGTATCATTTGGTTGTAATAATAACATTGATAATAATGATAATAATAATAATAATAATAATAATAATAATAATAATAATGATAATTATTTTATTATTATTACCATCATCATCGTTATTATTATCATGATCATTATTATTATTGTTATTATTATTATCATTATGATAATGATGATGATAATGATAATAATAATAGAGGAATGAAAATAATGATAATATTAATTGTTATTATTACTATTATTATTATTATAACAACTGTTATTGTTATTATTATCATTACTTTTATTGTTATCATTATAATTATTATGACTTTTATTGTTAGTATTACTATTATTTTCATTATGCTCTATATTATTATTACTAGCATTTATAGTATTATCATTTTCATCATTATCTTTATTATCATTCTTATTGTTATAATAATAATTATCATTATTATGATGATTATCATTAGCATTACTGTACTGTTATTATTATTATTGTTGTTGTTGTCTTGCTATTATCATTTTATTATTTTTTATTTATATTATTATTATTATAATTATTATTATTATTATTATTATTATTATTATTATTATTATTACTATTATTATTATCATCATCATCATTATGCTGTTGTTGTTGTTATTGTAATTATCATTATTATTAAAATTATTATTGTTATTATTATTACTAACATTATTATCACTATTATTATTATCATTATCATTATTGTTGTTGGTATTATTATAACTTATTATCATTACTGTTATCGTTATTATCATAATTGATATAGTTAATATTATTATTATTATTAGAGAGAGAGAGAGAGAGAGAGAGAGAGAGAGAGAAAGAGAGAGAGAAAGAAAGAAAGAAAGAAAGAAAGAGAGAGAGAGAGAGAGAGAGAGAGAGAGAGAGAGAGAGAGAGAGAGAGAGAGAGAGAACAAGAGACAGACAGACAGACAGACAGACCGACCAAGAGCGAGAGAGAGAGAGAGCAAGAGAGATTCTTCATCTAGTTCCCTAATAACCACCCTACCTTCCCTATGCACCAGCCAAGCGTAGAATCGTCACCACCCATATGTTATACTTACTTTTCACTTCTACAACTTTTACCTAAAAGTACTCGCTACCTTCATAGTGAAATTCGTTATAGAAATAACGAAGGTTGTGGTACGCATTAAAAAAAAAATGTATATACATACATACATACATACATACACACACACACACACACACACACACACATATATATATATATATATATATATATTGATATCCCTTTTCCTTTTTTATCTCTTTATTTGTCTATTATATTCTTATTTTCTTTGTGAGATTAAAATTATGATAATTCGTATTGCAAGGATTAAATAAATAAATTTAAAAAATAATGAGAAGTGTATAATATCACTATTTATTTTAAAACATAATGATAAAAGGAATGTTGATATCATAGTGATGATCACGATATCAATGGTATTATAGTCATAACTATAAAGGTAATAATAAATATTTTGTTGACAGTAATAATTCTGATAGTAATAGTAATAGTAATAGTAATAGTAATAGTAATAGTAATAGTAATAGTAATAGTAATAGTAATAGTAATAGTAATAGTAATAGTAATAGTAATAGTAATAGTAATAGTAATAGTAATAGTAATAGTAATAGTAATAGTAATAGTAATAGTAATAGTAATAGTAATAGTAATAGTAATAGTAATAGTAATAGTAATAGTAATAGTAATAGTAATAGTAATAGTAATAGTAATAGTAATAGTAATAGTAATAGTAATAGTAATAGTAATAGTAATAGTAATAGTAATAGTAATAGTAATAGTAATAGTAATAGTAATAGTAATAGTAATAGTAATAGTAATAGTAATAGTAATAGTAATAGTAATAGTAATAGTAATAGTAATAGTAATAGTAATAGTAATAGTAATAGTAATAGTAATAGTAATAGTAATAGTAATAGTAATAGTAATAGTAATAGTAATAGTAATAGTAATAGTAATAGTAATAGTAATAGTAATAGTAATAGTAATAGTAATAGTAATAGTAATAGTAATAGTAATAGTAATAGTAATAGTAATAGTAATAGTAATAGTAATAGTAATAGTAATAGTAATAGTAATAGTAATAGTAATAGTAATAGTAATAGTAATAGTAATAGTAATAGTAATAGTAATAGTAATAGTAATAGTAATAGTAATAGTAATAGTAATAGTAATAGTAATAGTAATAGTAATAGTAATAGTAATAGTAATAGTAATAGTAATAGTAATAGTAATAGTAATAGTAATAGTAATAGTAATAGTAATAGTAATAGTAATAGTAATAGTAATAGTAATAGTAATAGTAATAGTAATAGTAATAGTAATAGTAATAGTAATAGTAATAGTAATAGTAATAGTAATAGTAATAGTAATAGTAATAGTAATAGTAATAGTAATAGTAATAGTAATAGTAATAGTAATAGTAATAGTAATAGTAATAGTAATAGTAATAGTAATAGTAATAGTAATAGTAATAGTAATAGTAATAGTAATAGTAATAGTAATAGTAATAGTAATAGTAATAGTAATAGTAATAGTAATAGTAATAGTAATAGTAATAGTAATAGTAATAGTAATAGTAATAGTAATAGTAATAGTAATAGTAATAGTAATAGTAATAGTAATAGTAATAGTAATAGTAATAGTAATAGTAATAGTAATAGTAATAGTAATAGTAATAGTAATAGTAATAGTAATAGTAATAGTAATAGTAATAGTAATAGTAATAGTAATAGTAATAGTAATAGTAATAGTAATAGTAATAGTAATAGTAATAGTAATAGTAATAGTAATAGTAATAGTAATAGTAATAGTAATAGTAATAGTAATAGTAATAGTAATAGTAATAGTAATAGTAATAGTAATAGTAATAGTAATAGTAATAGTAATAGTAATAGTAATAGTAATAGTAATAGTAATAGTAATAGTAATAGTAATAGTAATAGTAATAGTAATAGTAATAGTAATAGTAATAGTAATAGTAATAGTAATAGTAATAGTAATAGTAATAGTAATAGTAATAGTAATAGTAATAGTAATAGTAATAGTAATAGTAATAGTAATAGTAATAGTAATAGTAATAGTAATAGTAATAGTAATAGTAATAGTAATAGTAATAGTAATAGTAATAGTAATAGTAATAGTAATAGTAATAGTAATAGTAATAGTAATAGTAATAGTAATAGTAATAGTAATAGTAATAGTAATAGTAATAGTAATAGTAATAGTAATAGTAATAGTAATAGTAATAGTAATAGTAATAGTAATAGTAATAGTAATAGTAATAGTAATAGTAATAGTAATAGTAATAGTAATAGTAATAGTAATAGTAATAGTAATAGTAATAGTAATAGTAATAGTAATAGTAATAGTAATAGTAATAGTAATAGTAATAGTAATAGTAATAGTAATAGTAATAGTAATAGTAATAGTAATAGTAATAGTAATAGTAATAGTAATAGTAATAGTAATAGTAATAGTAATAGTAATAGTAATAGTAATAGTAATAGTAATAGTAATAGTAATAGTAATAGTAATAGTAATAGTAATAGTAATAGTAATAGTAATAGTAATAGTAATAGTAATAGTAATAGTAATAGTAATAATAATAATGATAATAATAATAATAGTAATAATAATAATAATAGTAATGATCATGATCATGATAATTGCCTGAATGCAACAAATCCGAATAACATCATCTTTACTCAGAATAACTCATCATCAACCTGTGAACGAATGTCCGATCACCATCTCCAGGATTAATTGTCATGAGAGAGTGAGTATGGTGACAGTGATGGTCCCTCTGGTTACAGTGGAGGACGGGGATTGGATGTGCACGTAAAGAATGGTATATAGGCAGATGATAAGGATGAGAATAGGAATAAGGTTACTGACAGTGATGGTGATAACGATGAAGATAATTACGATGAAAGTAATATCAATAATGATATTAATAGTAACAACAGTAATATTAATGATATTAATAGTAACAACAGTAATATTAATGATATTAATAGTAACAACAGTAATATTAATGATATTAATAGTAACAACAGTAATATTAATGATATTAATAGTAACAACAGTAATATTAATGATATTAATAGTAACAACAGTAATATTAATGATATTAATAGTAACAACAGTAATATTAATGATATTAATAGTAACAACAGTAATATTAATGATATTAATAGTAACAACGGTAATATTAATGATATTAATAGTAACAACAGTAATATTAATGATATTAATAGTAACAACAGTAATATTAATGATATTAATAGTAACAACAGTAATATTAATGATATTAATAGTAACAACAGTAATATTAATGATATTAATAGTAACAACAGTAATATTAATGATATTAATAGTAACAACGGTAATATTAATTATATCAATACCAATGTTAACAATATTAATACCAACAGCAATGATATTAATGACAACAACAGCAATAATACTAATCATGATATCAATGATGATTATGATAAAAATGGTAAAAGATTATAACAATGTTAATTACGATAACAATGACTAATGCCAGTATGTATGATGATGTATCTCTGACGCAGATATAATCGAAACTGGACAGATACATCTTTTACAATGTGATGATTTCAATCTCATTCATACTTTTTCTATAAATGATTACAGTGATAATGATAATAATTATGATAATTATAACAAGAATTAGAATAAAAGTAATATAATAACAACAATAATAATAATAATGATAATAATGATGATGATGATGATGATAATTATAATAATAATAATAATAATAATAATAATAATAATAATAATAATGATGATGATGATAATAATAATAATAATAATAACAATAATGACAATAATAATTATAATATTAATAATAATAATAATAACAATACTAATAATTATTATTACTATTACAGAAATAATGACGATAATAATAATAATGATAATAATAATAATAATAATAATAATAATAATGATAATAATGATAATAATAAGAACAATAGTACTAGTAGTAGTAATAATGATAATAACAATAATAATGATAATGATAATATTGATAATGATAACAAACAAATTTAATAATAATATCTAAAAATATATATATAAAAATAATCACAACAACAATAATAATAATAATGATCATAATAATAATAAGAACAATAATGGTAATGAAAATGGCAATAATAATAGTAATGATAATAACCGCAATAATAATGATACAGTAACATCTACAGAAACAGCACCTTGCATTTCATTTTAATTCAATATATTACAATGCGATTTATCCGACCGTGTTTATAGGAGTCGATGCCCTGTAGTCTGACATTTCTCTCGTTGTCAAGTTATTCCTCCGAATTGCAATCGTCAGATATGTTGCATACGCCCCTCCCCCTCACCCCCCCCCCCCCCCCCCGCCCTCACCACCTCCTCCCCCCACCGTTGCCACCTGCAACTTGAATTTCAATCCGGAGATGAAGGATATCTGTCCTTTACTATCTTTCTTCCGTCTTTTATTTTTAGCAATAGTGTTTTGTTTTTGTTTTGTTTTTATTGATCATTCACCCTGAACGTAATATTACGTTTTCTTTTCTTCTTCAAACTTGACCTTATAAACTCTCAACGACATTAGTCAAACAAGACCATAGGATTGGATTAAATTAAATTAGCTCGTAACGCTCTTATTTCCCCTTATATATTTTGCGTGTTTTTGTGCGCAGGTGCGTGCGTGCGTGCGTGCGTTCGAGTGAGAGTGATGTCGGCTCCCTTGCGATTTCTTGCGGCATATCAAGTTCCCGGGCGTCTGTTGTCTTCGGTTGCTGGCTTTTCCCCTTCTTTCGTTGTTTATTTACCTTGGTTGAGCGTTCTTTTCCTTCATTTCTATTCTCTTTCCCTTTCGTTTGCTCGTTTCCTTGTCTTTTCTTTTCTTTTCTCTCGATGTTTTCATGTCTTTCGTTTCTTCTTCCCCTTTGCTTATTTATGTGATCGTTTTGCCGTCTTCTTTCCCCCTTCGTTTATTGATTTCTTCCTCTCCGTTCCTACCTTCCTTCCCTCTTCGTCATTTTTTTTTTCTCGTTTTCTTGTCCTTTTCGCTTATTTCGCTCTTTCACGCTTCGAGTATTGCCCCCCCCCCCCCCCTTGTCTTTGTTTCTTAATCGTCATCTTTTCGTTTATTGGTTTGTTGCATTCTTCATTGCTTCTTATGGTTTCTTGTTTTCCTTGTCATTCGTTGCATTTATTTTTTTCCCCTCTCCATGCCCTTCCTTCTTCGATTGTTCCGTTTTCCCCGTCTTTCTTTGCTATCTTTTATCTATCTTTCCTTCTTCTTTTACGTATGCTTTCTTTTCCCGTCATTTTTTGCTGCCTTATTGCCTTATTTTTTTCTTCAATTCTTCCCTAATGTCTCTTGCTTCTCTTCTTCCTTGACGTCTTTTTCTTCCTTTTTTTCCCTTCATATATTTCCTCCGTCTTTTCCCGCTTTCCACCTGCTGTTTTTTCTCCCGCTTCCCTTCGTCAGGTGCCATCGTGTCTCGCTCTCGGTTTTCCTATTATTTTCTCTCGACAGGTAATGTTACTTGTTTATTCACTATATGCACACACAAACACACGCACACACACACACACACACACACACACACACACACACACATATATATATATATATATATATATATATATATATATATACATTGTCTATGTATGATGCATGGCTGTGCACGAGTTACATGCGTCTGTAATTCTAACTTTCTATCTCTGTTTATTTATACATCTAAAGAACACACATATTCATTCAGATATTTCTTTCTATGCATTTACAGCCAGAAAAATAAGTATTATTACCCCTTCACTAACTAATAAGTTGTGTGGAATAGCGCGTCAGTGTGCACTGTAATCCGGTGTTCACTGAGAGAGGCGTTCAGTTCCTCTTTGAAGTAAAGGTAACGATATATTTTTTTTCTTCTGACTGTACGTGTTTCATAAGTTAAACCTTCCTGAAATGAACAGCTGCGGATTCTCAAAGTGCAGACAC
>NC_061823.1:31561639-31581639 GCF_019202785.1 Penaeus chinensis
ATGATTATTGTTGTTGTTATCCTTATCATTATTGTTATTACTTTTGTCATTATTAACGTTTTTATTTTGTTGTTGCTATCATTATTATAAATAGTAGTAGTAACAGCAGTAATAGTATCATTATTATTATTATTATGATTAATTTCTATTAGTAGTAGAAGTATCATTAATATTATCACTGTTTTGTTCTTACTATTGTAATCATTATCGTCATTATCATATTCATCATCATTATCATTATCATTATCATTATCATTATCATTATCATCATCATCATCATCTTCATCATCATAATTGTTATATCTAGGGTTGTGACCTCACAGCCACTGCTACAGATTTTACTAATAATCAGTTTTTTGTGTATTCTTATTGCTCAGTGTCCTCGTTTTAGCACCAATAATACAGCTAAACAACCTTCTGGTCACCAAATGGAAAGAATCTTCTAGATTGTTCCGGATCCATAAAATCTCGAACTGAAACGAAGTGGGGGGGGGGGGGGTAAAGAAAGTGGCACGGAAAGGACTAAGTGCCTTTAGGTTGCCATCACTAAGAAGTGTTTGGGGACCTCTGGTGTAGAGAACAAGTCCGAACCCAAGCTGCTAATCTTGTTTGCTGTATGCGTGAGATAAACGTTTTGAAATTTATTTTTGCGGTTAAGATGTAGTGGATGGAAGCTCAAGATCGTGTTTTTGTTTGCTGCTCGTTGCTGGTTTAGTCATCTTTGCACCTGTCTTACTTGCAGACGCATGTGCGCACCTGTTTGACTCGTTTATTTGCAAATTTACTGTTTACTCGTTTATTTGAATGTGGCCTGTTTTACTCGTTTATTTGCACCTTTTACTTGTTTACTCGTTTATTTGAATGTTGCCTGTTTTACTCGTTTATTTGTTGTTTCTTTCATTATATTTTACATCGATTCACACATTAGTTTGTTTGTATTCTCTTAGCTAAAGTTTGGGCTTGTTACTTAATACGCCTCCGTTTTCCTCCGGACTGTCACCTTCGATAGATGGCTTCAGTATTGGATCCACATACCCGCTCTACCCTTTGCGAGTGGGTAGTGTTTTATTGTTCAACACCACCACTCCCGTTGATGCTGTAGCTGGAGCAAGTCGCAGGGTTTTTCGAAAGGTAGTTTTTAGTTCTGCTCGTGATCCACCCACGTAATCTCCGATATACAAGTTAAGTATTGGAGCATTATTGGTATTTATTAAAGCACCCTTCTTAACTGACACGGGAATAACTATGCTTAACAATATCACAGGTATGTGGCTGAGGGTTTGATGTTCTTTCCGGCCTTGCTAATTTTGTGTTCGTTTCTAGAATAGTTGAAGTGTTTGACCGTCCTGTGACATGTTCAGTTTGTTATTTTTATGTATGTTTTATCAGTGCAACAAATAAATGTTGTATGTATTATGTAAATGTTTTAGCTGCCCTGCACAGTGTGTAGAGGGTTTGTGTTTTATTGATGGTTTCACTATCTCGTTTTGTGCATAATTGTACGTATATGTTAAATGAGGAAAAAACTATTTTAACGGGAACTATTTATTACAGCCTCTATTTGTGCCGAGCAGCTGATAGCTGCAGCCCGCTCAACCAGTGGCTATTTTGCTCGTGCTATTCCACCCCAGGTGCATGACGGTTTTTGGCTTGGATAGTTCGTCCTCCAACACTTCACTGACGGCACTCCTGATATACGATTCAGTGTATTTGTGATGTACATTCTGAGCAATATAATTATGAAAATACTGTATTGTGTTTTAATAAGCCCGAGATAATTTATATCCCAGAGGATACCAAAATAAAAGAACCAAAGGTTACTGCTAATGAGATCTAAGCAAAGAAACCATGGACACAATTATACCTCCATATTTTAACTAAAAGAGAAGTAATTCGTGTCTTAATTAATCAATGGCTACAGTCATATCAACAAAAAATTAAATAATTGTAAAGAAATTTGTATAGAATTTTAAAACAAAGGAAAGTAATAAACATTATTGCAACAGTAACAAAGATAATATATTTAAAAAGGTGATTCGTTCTTAAACATTATTGGGCACTACAAATATAACACGTGTGTACAAGGAGCACCCGCCGAGGCCATGGACATTCCCATCAAAACTCTTCAGGCGACCGGCGCACGCTCCTCTTGTGGCGGGCGACGCGTTTTCGTCGGCCGGCAGTTGGTGGACAGCTGTCTTCGGGTGCAGGCTATTCGCTGAGACTTTTGTGGGCTTGGACGTCCTGAAAACAGCGCTGCTGCAAGACGAAGAGGAACTTACATTCTGTTACGGGAGACAAATGCAGCATGATCTGTGTTAACTTCATCCTGGTAATGTTAATGCTGGCAGCGTCATCAGCTAACTTCGACTCTCAAATGTGGCGTCGGACGACCGTCTCTCTCGCTCGGCTGTACAAGTCCAAGCAGGAGGTGCTATATACTCTTCCTCAAAGCCTAACTGTGTCTCCTTACCTTGTCTGTGTTCCGAGATGCAAGCAGCTGACATGGTGCAGGGTATGGTGTCTGGATGCTAGCCTTGCTAAGTGTATCTTTTCAGACATACTCCTCCTCGAAGGCTACGTAGAAACCAACCTGGCCGACGCGGTGTCCTGCTACACGACGCGCAAACCAGACCTGGCAACTGGGGCCACCGTGACAGGTTCTCCCGATGTAGACTCAATTAAACTCAAGACCAATCTTGCCGATGGAATTTATCCCATCGACATCTCCGAGTGTTTCGTGGCTCCAAAAGCTCTCAACTCGTGGCTCGTGTTCGACCTAGGGTCAGTCAAGACCATCCGACGTGTGACCATGGTTATGGAGAGCAGCAACAACGCGCAGGCACAGGCGAACTACGAGGTGAGGGTCGGAATGGTGGCAGCCACGTCCTCTGACCTCAGCGGCTACCAGTTCTTCGCCTCCTTTCCAGGTCCCGCCTCTTACGGGCAGGTGGCGGTAATGGAAGCCCCGACACCTATTGATGGAAGGTACGTCTCCCTTCAGATGCTTCAGGACTACTGGATGGTTGTCTGCCATGTGGAGATCGAATGAAGAATGGCAGGCATTGCCATGGGAGAGTTAAAGAAAAATTGTAATAGGATTAGTGCTCAATAACACATATCTAAAGAATTTACACATTAGTATGTTATTTATGTGAGATACTGAACCAAAGGCCTTCTAAAATGGGTTTTCGAACATTGAGATGCAGGGATACCACCAAGCGGATATAACTGTACTGAATAAAAGAATACATTTATCCTTTTATACACACACACACACATATATATATAAGGATAATGCATTCTAAACTGTTTCTTTCAGTGTATGTTTCTTGCACTTACAATAAATATATACATATATTCATTTACTATATATACATATATGTTTCTGTGTGCATATATGTATATTTATTTATTTATTTAATATTATTATAATTGTTGTTATTATATAATGCAGCCAGAATGGTAAGGGTAACACAAATAACATGGAATTTTGTAATGGTTTCATTTTCACGATTTTAACTGGTCTAACCAAGCAAGTTGCTGTTTAAGTGTATTTGTATTATTGTGGCTACACACACACACACATATATGTGTATCTACATATACATATATACATATATATGCATGTATATGTATATATATATATTCATATATATACACATACATATATATATATATATATATATATAAATATATATATACATATGTATGTGTATATGCGTGTATATATACATATACATATGTACATATATATACATATGTATATATATGTACATAAATATATGTATATACATATATGTATATATATGTATATGTATATATATATATATATGCATATATCTATCTATATATATGCACGTATGTATACAGCAAGTTTCAATGGCCATTAGTTGTTATTTCATCCAAATAGAACTCACAGTTCATTGCATGTCTAATACATGACATGATATACGTAAAATAAAATGCCAAAGGCCAATAGCTGCATGTTTATCTGTTATATGATTGCATTTCTGCAATGTAATACCTACAACAAAAATATTTAACAATGCCTGTATTGGAATTAGGTAAATGCAAGTGAATGAATTTACAGGGTCTGTTACTCTCTATTGTAAACGTGTTTGTGTTTGTTCATTTTCTGTATTTAGATTTTTTCAAAATAAGTAATTTTGAGTGTGATATCTATATATATCTACATCTGTCTATCTATTCATATATATATGCACTTATATCTATATATATGAATATATATATATGTATATTTATTTATTCATATAGTGATTGAAAGTGAATAAAAAGTTACATACTAGAATGTTTTTTAGTATCAGTTCGAAAGCGTCCGTCAGATGCACAATTACGACCTCTGAAAAATGCATAACAAATTTCTTTACATTATCGAAACACTTGGGAACAATGTGATTTGCCAATACCCCTTAATACATCTGTCGAAATGTGTACTGATTTTAAGAGCGAGTTGTGCCTTAAACAAACACTGACGTGATATTTCGCTCCAGACAAAAAATACCTTTTCTTTGAAAACCGTGTGAATTCTTTGTCTTAAATTGGCTGACCTAATCACTCATTCCTTTTGTCTATCTGTCTTATAAATATATTGCATTTTAAATACATTGTATTTAAAACGTTTAATAATATCAGTGGGAAGGAGGCTGTCAGTGAGAATACCCCTGATCGCCAAATGGCAAACATATTTTGTCGTTTCAGATGCACGGAATTTGGCAATGAATCACATGCACGACGGATGCATCAAGTTTGCCTAAAAAAAAAAAATAAAAAAAAGCAAACGGCAATCGTATCTTTTAAAGAAATGGTCATCTCATCATAAGAAGGGGAGACCAGGTCTAGTTCTTACAAAATTTACATCTTGCCGTGGTACCCCTATCATAATGAGTGATTTGAAACCATTTTCGGCCTAGGAATAGAAGATTTTGTCCTTTTGCATTGGTGCTAATTCTACAAAGTTGTGAAAGGGTCTACCCCTTGTTCAGGAATGATTAATTACAACACCTGGGGGGAAATTGATACACACGCTTGGAAATACAATGCATGTTCAAATCCATATGTGTAACCTGAATATATATAGGTATATAGACATAAGCACCTATCAATATGCATTTCTTGCATATGAATAGTACTCACCCAAGCATTAAAGGAGAGAGAGAGAGAGAGAGAGAAAGAGAAGAGAAAGAGAAAGAGAAGGAGAGAGAGTATTTTAGTTTTAATAAGACAGAAATATGAGCGATTCGGGATAGGAAAAAATATCGAATTGGTAGTTTTTCACTTATTTTTTGCGTTTCCGTATGAACTCTCCGTATGTTTCGAAGCGCTCGCAGATTACCCCTGCTTCCATGTAAACAAACAATAATCCCATTTATGCAAGTTAGGTTCTAGGAATCACATGAACATCCGTTTCATTATTTTAATTGAATATCATTATGTAACGGAGACTACTATTTTATAAAATTTAAGTTATTAGTCATTATCAGAAATTAGTTTTGCGAAGAACATATCTTTTACATCAAGTTTACACACATCATTTTTCATAAACCTACAGATGCACACGGCGATAAGAGGTATTAAGCAAAATTAAGGCTTCAGTTTCAATACCATTATATCATGGTACATATATGTTATTGGGTGGAGCAACTACCAAGAGCTATAGTCTACTAGATATGGTTGTGGCCTCCCCTGGATATTGTACATTACGGATTTATATATACTGGACATCCCAACCGTTATTTTTTTGTCAGGCGGGCAGCTCCCTACGTGCGTGGGTTTTTTTTTTCCGTTAGTTATGATTGTGTGTGGGCGGGCATTTCCCAACTCGCAATTTAGCGAGAGCAGATATTTTCTTACTGGTGGTTCGTTGCAGATTTCGGGTGGGGAAATACTGGATATTTATCTTTTATATAACACGTTAGCGACTTCTTGGTACAAACACTTAATGCTACCATACTCATGTTGAAGTTTGCTTGATATTATCTTCAGTTGACAGTTTTCAGCAGTGATGGCTTCTAACCAGATCATAGGTCCTTATCACAGAATTGAAAAAGGTTATTATTCACAATCAGCATTTTGCAAAGGAACTGATGTCAATTCATGTCTCATTCATATTGCCCATCTTTATTTGATCCACAGTATTGGAATCTGAATGTGGATTCTCCTTATCTGATCCCGCAGCATATGTGTAATTTAAGTTGACCACATGGCATAAATGATACATATATGAAAAATAATCCATTGAAAAATCCTCAAATCTTCAATAGAGTTTCTCATCACCGGCAGAGGGGGCTGCAAACTTCTTTATGAAGGGTATGCCTACACCCGCATTATATTCGGCTTACCATGAACAGTGATTCTTCAGAAAATGAAGATTTAATGAACCACTTTTAAATATTTTTTTTCTTATCCTCCTCTTCTCGTGAGTAGTGAGAAAATGTAAAGATTAATAAAAGCTAAAATATAACCAATCTAATTCATAACCTTCAACAGCAAACTCAAAGTAGGGAAATATCCGATTGTGCAAAACTCCACATAGGGAAATGTTCACTATACAAAAAAAGATAGTAGGGGAGAAGTCTGCAAGAGTAAATGTCCGACTTCTGATGATAGCCCTTGCTATGTTCACTAATCAAGCCACTGCCAGGTCTTCTCACATCTGAGAGGGCGGCCTCCTCTACATTTGGTTTGGTTCATCGATGTTAGTGGCAATTGATCATCCTGATGGAGCAAGCACATGTTCTCTGCCCCCAACCGGATGCCTGTCCACCCTCCCTAACTGTTAGGGGGCGATCTCTAGGGAGTGAGGCATCAACACGTTTCAACACCTGTATGGACTGGATGTTGAGCAGAGCTACTGTCTAAAGTCACTGTAGAGGTTGCCAACTTTGACTTTGCTGACGATGTTGCTATTCTATCTGAGTCTCTGGAAACTCCAGTGATGGATCAAGATGCACTTAGCAGTGAAGTGAAGCCACTGGGTTTAGAGCTCTCCTGGACTAAGACCAAGATCCATGACTTTGGGTACCTGCTAGGAGAACCTGTTCGATCGGTGTGAGCTTTCAGTGAGGACATTGAAGTCACAAAGAGCTCTACATGTCTTGGTAGTTCATGACTCTGGGCTGCCAGACCAGAAAATCAGTTGACGGATTGGCCTGGCATCAAGGATCAGGAATTCTCTCGACAAGAGTATTTGGAGATGTCGATACCTATGCAGAAAGACCAAACTACTTGTTTTCAAGGCCCTGTAATTGCCAGTTTTGATGACTTTTGTAACAAATCCTTGTGCCAGATCATGGAACACAGTTGTGGGACCACGTGTCCAGCCAATGGCTACACCGTCAGACTGGTACAGAACTTGTTACTTGCACAATCCATGACCGCCATTCAGGTTTTACGGGTACCTGGCTCGTTTCCCACAGGATGATCCTGCCCACCAAGTTGTCTCTGTCTAAGACAACCCTGGGTGGGGAAGGTCTGTGAGACGACCTAGGAATTCGCGGCTTGGGTAGATTGATCACACCTGTCGTAAAGAACTAGAGAAGGGCCAAGCCCCTTCCCTGGCGGCTATGCGATGAGGGACCCTCATTGGTGAAAACAAAGGGTCCCTCCGTCGGTGATAGCTCCCCAATGATGAGGATGAACATGACTAGCACTGTTAGAGAGCGCATGGTCATTCTCGCAGAGGCACTGACAACTATGAGAAACTAAAGAAGGGGCAATTGTGGCTGTGCTCCTAATTAAGAGAAAGATGGAGTGTTTATCATGATTTTTTAAATTGCTTTTAAACTCGCACCACAACAAAGCTGTGTAAACAGAGATGACAGTGCGTCAAAATTAAATTTGATGCAGAGGTTATTTATCTAAAAATAACATAAACTATTTTGACCCTAAATACAAAATTAGCAGAAAGTAATAAATGTGATAGGGTATGTTATCACGAAATGTGATATTTTCATTTAACGTTTAATTTCCTTGGTTTGCACGCACGAACACTGCTGATCGTGCTCTAAAAACCCTATACTTTGCAGCACATTTAACTAATGCAAATGAGGTTGGTTTCATCACGCCACCAATACCAGAGCACATTTCAAAGGCTAGAGGATTGTTTTACCCTTTAATTGTGAAATATTAATGACAAGAATAACAATAACAGCAATAATGATAATGATAAATGATAATCGTAATAATGTATAAGAAAACAATAACGACAATCATTTAAACACATACAGGGAAAAGGAGGCCGGCAAGCAAGTATTTAAGTGAAATGAATCATTTGCTCCGTGTATCTTCACACTGCCGCGAATACTGAAAAATGAGTCATACTATACACACATGCACTAACTACGACCCTAATACACATTGGTTACACGACTCATGAACACACTGTGCATTCATACACTAGCGATGTATAAGTCGGTTTACACCAGCCTATTGATCTTTAACACCTACCTCCCTCCCTCCCTCTCTCTCTCTCTCTCTACACACACACACACACATATATATACACACACACACACAAATATATATATATATATGTGTGTGTGTGTGTGTGTGTGTGTGTGTGTGTATATATGTGTATATATATATATGTACTCACACACACATTTATATGAATATATATGTATACCTATATATATATATATTATATATACATACATATATATATGTATATCTATATATATACATATACATATATACACACACACACATATATATGTATATCTATGTATATCTATTCTCCTACTGAGATGAAGAAGTGAGGAACTATTGTAATAGGAGTGTGAGGTGCTTCTAGTCAGGGTTCTACAGTTGGCACCAGTTTGTGAGGGGTTTGTAGTGTAATGCCTCGCGCAATCTAGTTCGGAGGTTCATTGAAGATTATAAGGTAGGCGGTGGCTGAGGATGACTTGTGCAAAGTCGTGCTAGGCAGAGAGGCCCGGCAAGAGGGACCTGGGGCGGTATTCATGAAAGGTCTTAAAGACCCTGAAGTGATGGCCCCCAGGAGGAGGCAGTGTCCGAGCTGGACTGTGTCTCGGTGTGGAGCGTCATGAGCAGCCATGATGCCATGATTGGTCAGTCTTGGTAGTTGGAGGGCGTGGACTAGAAGGAGTCTGAACCAATCTCAGAAGGAGAGAGAGAGAGAGAGAGAGAGAGAGAGAGAGAGAGAGAGAGCGAGAGAGAGTGAGTGAGAGAGAGAGAGAGAGAGAGAGAGAGAGAGAGAGAGAGAGAGAGAGAGATTCAATGTGTTTTTCTCCCAAAAAGCAGAAAGATTCGAAGTAAATTTAGTTTGTTTTATTTTCTTTTCCTGGCTGGGAAGTTAGATAGTCTGGTGGGCAGAGATAGTGTAATGTGTGTCATTGCTGGGGGTAACGACGTCCATAGGAGAAGTGAAGAGATTATTTTGTAATGGACTGGCTAATGAATGGAATAGGGTCCTTAGGTCTTTAAACAGCTTTACACACACACATATATGTATATATAGTATATTATAAATGTATATTTATATATATATATTCATATACTAAGTCTGTGTGTGAGTATGTGTATATATACATATATATATATTCATACTAAGTATGTGTGTGTATATATATCTATATATCTATATCTATCTATCTATCTATATATATATATATATATATCATCATCCCTGTGGAGCTAACGTCGGCGGGGGCGCATAACTGCATCCACCCTTCGTTTTCACCTACGAGGGTCCCTCATGGCGAGCCGTCAGGCAGGGGGCTGGCCCATCTCCAGCTCTTCACGACAGGTTTGATTGATCTGCCCAAGCCACGACTTCCAAGGTCCCCCCACAGGTCTCCTCCACCCAGGATTGTCTCGAACAGAGACAACCTGGTGGGAAGGATCATCCTGTGGGAAACAAGACAGATGGCCATATAGGCTCAATTGGCGATCGCAGATTGTGCAAGTAACATGTACCAGTCTCACGGTGTAACCATTGGTTGGACACATGGTCCCGCCAACTGTACCCCATAATCCAGCGCAAGGATCTGTTACAAAAAGCATCAAGACGAGATTCCAAAGCACAAGATAGCATCCAGGTTGCGCTACTGTATAGTAAAACTGGCAGCATCAAGGTGTAGCTTGGTCCTTCTGCATAGGTACCGACATCTCTAAATATTCTTATTGAGAGATTTCATGACCCCTATTGCCAGACTGACTTCCTGGTCTGACAGGCCAGAGTCATGATCTGAACCATTGAGGTATATAAAGGTATCTGTGACTTCAATGTTCTCACCACAAGCATGTACTGACTGAACAGGATCTCTTAGTCCTGGATTTTGGTCTTGGTCTAGGAGTCCTAGCCTCAGGGGCTTTGCTTAATTGCTAAATGCATCAAGAGCCGCCACTAGGGTTTCCAGAGATTCAGATAGAATAGCAACATCATCAGCAAAGTTAAAGTCTCTAACCTTGATATTGCCCAGAGTTGCTTCTTTGAGACTTTGGACAGTAGCTCTACCTAGTATCCATTCCATGCAAGTGTTGAAATGTGTTGGTGGAAGAGCCTTGCCTCACTCCTGAACAAACTGGGAAGAAGCTTAACAGGCCCTCACCACACTTTACAGCACTTTCACTACCAGTATACAGGCTTGCTATTAATCCAATAATCCTTGTTGGAATTCCTCTTTCGTGATTCGTGATGCACGGTATCAAACGCCTTCTTGAGGTCGATGTAAGCTGCAAACAGCCCATGTCTGAACTCATGACGGCGCTCTACAGTAACTCGAAGCGCCAGGGTATGGTCTATTGTGGACTTACCAGGAGTGAATCCAGATTCCTCTGGCCTCTGGTGCCTCAGCAGGTGGTCTCTGATACGTCTCAGAAGGATGTGAGCAAGAACCTTGCCCAATAGTGTAATGCCTCGATGATTGCTGCAGTCCTGATCCCCTTTTCCCTTCCAGAGAGGGATGACCACACCCCTCAGCAGGTCAGGGGGAATAGTACCAGTCTGCCAGATGGCAGACAGGACAGCATGCAAGCCCCTTGCCATACGTTAACCACCAGCCTATAACAGTTCAACTGAGATGCCGTAGATATCCCCTACTTTACCATTCCCGAACTTGGAAGACACCCCCCTGACTTCAGTTAGGGAGAGTGGATCCTCGCTGATGGGTGGATCTGGCAAAGGAATCTCGACACTACCTGCATCCAAGTTAATTGCTCGTGGATCAACCTGATATAACTGCTCAAAATACTCAGCCCTTTGCATCTGCACCCTAACAGGATCTGAGATTATCTGGCCACTTGCTGAGTGGATTGTAGTTGTCTGTGAGGATGGCTTGGAGTTAAGCTTTCTTAGGGCTTGGTAGGCAAAATGCAGGTCATTTACTAGGAAATGGCTTTCGACCTCCTCTGCAAGATTCCTGATAAACTGTTCCTTGTCACCTCTCAGTAGTGACCTAGTCCTGTGCACCAGGGAACAATGCTAGTCGCGATTCCCTGACAGTCGAGCTGTGTGACAGGCATCTGTGGCTTCCAGTGTCTCCTGCAAGATGAAATTCTTGGGCTTCAAGCGTTTCACACTTGAAGGTGTCCCACAGAAGAGCTGCGAAACAGAACTTGGCACTCCGATACACCCTACAGTTCTAGAGGATCATCCAGTGAGTGCTAACGAGGATGTGGTCGATCTTCTTGACCACATCACCCGTATCACTGTACCAAGTCCAACGATGCGGGTCAGAACACTGATACCAGGAGGACTGATAGACATCTCACAGCCAACTCGCTCGCAGCCAGATACCGCACTGAAGTCACCCAGAACAATACGAATATCTCGCCGAGGAAAGCTGTCTGTTGCAGATGCAAGTTTGGCATAAGACATCTATTTCACATCAAGTTTATATACATCAGAAGGAGCGTACACACCAATAAGAGACATGAAGCCAAATGTAAGCTTCAGTCTCACTACCATTATACGCTCATCGACTGGAATGACCTCTACTGCCGAGGATTGACGTCTGCTTGAGATGGCTATTGTTACTCTCTGGAGATGGTGGCCATCGCTGCGGCCCGAACAGTAATAAGTGTAGGCACCCACACTAATCGTGCCGCTGCCAGGTCTTCTCACGTCCGAGAGTAGCAGCCACCTTAACTCTCAACTGCTTCAGCTCCCTCAACAGTAGTGGTAACTAATCGTCCTGTCGCAGAGAACGGATATTCCAAGCCCCCACCTCTGCCACCCCCACCGACGCTGCCCCATGTAGTGAGGGTTGGCTGGCTGCAGGCCCCATAATCCACCCGTGGGGGTCCCTTGGGCTTTGTATGTATGTATATATGTATATGTGTATATATAGATACATATATATATATATATATATGTATATATGTATGTTTATATGTCTACATGTCTATATATCTACATATATATTCATATAGGCCTATGTGTGTATATATATGTATGTATACACACACACACACACACACGCACATATACATACATACATATATATATATATATATATATATATATATGAGAGAGAGAGAATAAATTCCCAACATGAAACATTGTAATGCTGCCATTGGTCTCATATTTAGGGATATCCTCATGCAAAGAAAAGAAAAAGTGAAGAAAATGTGTTATAATGAATTGACTGCACTGATTAAACATTTATTTATTTCATACATACATATATATATGTAATGTCTTTTGATATTCATATATATATGTGTGTGTGTGTATGTATGTATATATGTATACGTACATACATACATATGTATATGTATACATATAAATATATATATATATATATATATATATATATATATATACCCACACACACACACGTGTGTGTGTATGTATGTATAGATAAATTGATTTGTGTATCTATATGTACATAAATATGTATTTTTTTCATTCTTTCTTCTTTTATATACATATATGTTTATACCTTTTATATCTTTATATGATATATATTATTAAATGCTGTCTTCCATATCTCAAAGATATAAAAAACAAAGTTTATTCATCAATTTCCTTAAAATCTTAGAAAATGTGAATATATTTTTTTAGTACAGCTACGTATGCCAAAAAACATGTGCGATCTTGTATAGCTTTTTGTCCGATAGTTATAAAGAAAATAACCCTACTCCGTCCAGTTTTAGAAAAGGAGAAACTGAGAAAATAAAAGATTAAATACAAAAAGTGGTGTAAAATGGTCCAAGAACAGTTCTGCGTGAAAACTTTGGTACATGAGAATTGTTCAACAGCAGAATTCAAACCGTAGCATTTTCATTGCCTTTTGAGTGCCCCAACTTTTAAATCGAGCCTCTCTGTTTCGCTTTCCCATGTGTCTATCAGGTTTGTGAGCCAATTTCCGATATTTGCGAGACTCTCTGGCCTCCCAGTTGATTATCAGCAGAACAACGCGGAAGTCTGCATGCAAAACACTTGAAAATAATGTTACTTGGCTATAAATTGGGTTTTTCTTTGAGTATTAAGAAAAAAAATAGAATATAAACCATGGTGCATATATATATATATATATATATATATATATATACACACACACACATATATATGTATATACATACACACACACATATGTATATATATATATACATGTATGTATGTATGTATACGTACATCACACCCACCCACACATATATGTACATCACACTCGCACGCATGCACGCACACACACACACACACACAGGTGCGCACACACACACACACACACACACACACACACACACACACTCACTCATTCACTCACACAAACACACACACACACATATATTTATATAAATAGATAGATAGATAGATATCCACCTCTTAGCCACTATTGCTCCCAGGCCACTTTGACCCAGGTTGGAGGAATCCCAGGATCCCATCTATAGGAAAAATGAAATAAGGGAAGAGGGGATTCTTTAGCCCTCTAGAGGGTGTCTCAATAAAACTACTGCCAGGGAAAGCAATGCGAAACCACCTGACTGATCTTCCCCTTGTATTAATGGCAGACATTTCAGGAAATGGACCTCAGTTCTGGGGAAAAAGACTGGGCAAGTGAATTAACAGAAAATAGAGGTCATAGAGAAAATGGATGCCAAAAAGAGCCTGTCGTAGTACAGAATACTAGAAGAATATATATATATATATATATGACTGCCGCGATGGTCCAGTGGTTAGAGCACTGGACTTCCGACCTTCATGGTCCCGAGTTCAATTCCTCGTTGCGGCAGTCGTAAAAATGCCTACGCTTAAACTGCTCGCGAGAGCTCGATCTCGCGGCGAGAAAACGACATATCGCCTTGAGAAGTCAAACGCAGGTGTCGTAGGGGAAGTCACCGCCGTGGCACAAGTGTTAGCGCGCCGAACCGCGGTTGATTAAGAAGGGCATCCAATCAGGCAAGGGTGACACTGCCATACAACCTCTCAATAGTGAATTGAGAGAGGCCGATTTCCTGCAGTGGAATAAATGGCTGTAAAAAAAAAACAAAAACATATACATATACATATATATGTATATGTATATATATATATATATATATATATATATACACGCACATATACATAGATGTGTGCATGTGTGTATATGTGTATAAATGTGAGTGAGTGTACAGATGTATGCATTGTGTGTGTGTATGTGTGTACAAATGTATGCATTGTGTGTGTGTATGTGTGTACAGTATGTGTGATTGTGTGTAATAATATATGTATGAATTTATATGTATCTGTTGTTTTAATGGAAGCCACGAACACGCTTGTGTGTGCGCGACCGAGCACGAGATCACAAATACTGGCTTAAGCGACCATAAACACCTTTTAATGAATTTCAGTCTCTTCATACGATAGGATCTGATCACTTATTATTTATTTACATCAGGAGTAGGCAATCAGCGGCCCGCAGCCCAGATCCCGCACGCAGAGTCAGTACTCATGGCCTTGCTTGATATTCCTATAATAACCCGACCCACAAAAACCCAACGACTAAATGAGTAAGTCGGCGCTTCTCAACGTGATGGTGGCGTGTAGGACGGAGCAAATTTGCAAGGCTGAAATCTTCACAGTCATGCAAACTAATCACTAGTTTGTCTGCTTTCCTATATTTCTAGACACTTTATCTGGTCCTCGCACTGAAAACGTCGATGAAGAGAGGTAATAATGTACTTTTAATAATGCAAAATGTTGCATCCTCTTAAAGCATTTCTACGTTATAGATTTAAAAACTTGTTGCAAGATTTGATATCTGAAACAGGTAATTACTTACCACGCTCTATTTCTGAATTGCTTAAATAACGTTAACTTAAGGCCTTTTTTTAACATTTCTGAAACCTCTAATACTTTAGTACACTCTGATACATGTTACGTACATTATTATTGAAATATCTTTTAGATTTGCATCAAAGTGTATGACTTCAATGCGGTTTGATACATTCCAGCCTGCCAATCGGAGCGCAATTATTTTTCAAATATATTTCACGTCTCTAGAGATTTATATTTTCAGTAACTACAAATCACATCGTAAGTTTCATGATAATGTTTTATTGTAAAAGGGCAAAAAATGTTTATGTGCCTTTTTAGCAGCACCTCTAATACATAATCACTCTATATAAGTAAGATGTGAATCCAATCCCACGGAACGACATGGTTAGAATTTCCATCGTGTTCGAGTCGTATGACGTGGTATTAACTTTGGCGGGATGAATGTCATCAAATTTGCTATTTATCTTGATTTGTTGATATAATTCAATCAATTAATCAAGTAAATGTCCTTGATCCTTGGAATTACCCAGAATTACTCATTTGGACACGAAGATCGTAAAGGCGTATGCTTTCATGTGCATGTGCACGAAAATGAACATATACGTAGTACTTTGGGCATTTGCGGGTGAACAAATATGTCTGCACTAGGCGCACATACGAATAAATAAAATCAGTGTAGAAAATACAACCACACATATACGCACTTCTGATACTCAAGCCTATACTCACGGGAGTATTCCCTTGGTGTAGTGAGCAGGCCCGTGTGTTGCTGTTCATAAGCCCACACTAGACAGGGCCAACCTTGCTGGAGGGGTTTATCAGTGGCATCCCGGCTAAAATACTCCCCCTCCCACCAAGATACACCTAGGCCAGTAGGTGTGAGGTAACTCAGCTGTCTACCTCACAATCAAGAACCATGACTGCACAAACAGACCTACGGAGGCGAAGGAGCCCCTGGTTAAGCGGCGATCAGGATCGCTCCGGAGCAGAGGGTGCTAAGAATCCCCGGCCAGGAACAGGCCGCCCCACGTTGATGAACCTTTGCACATATAATATAAGGACAATGAGAACGGAATCCGACTTACTAGCATTACTTGAGGAACTCTCCTTCCTTAAATGGGATGTTGTAGGACTCTGTGAAGTTAGAAGATTAAGCGAAGAACAGAAGATACTAAGTGATGGACATGTGCTCTATTGGAACGGTAAACCTCAGGGTAGCAAGCAAGAATTAGGGCTAGGTTTCTTAGGTCACAAACGTTTAGAAAAGAATATCGTAGAATTCCATAGTATAAACGAAAGAATGGCTTCAGTAACGATAAAACTAAATAATAGGTACAACTTAAAGATTGTTCAAGTCATGCTCCAACCTCCAACTCCAAGCTTCTATGAAGATGTTCATTTAGCCAGCGAAAAGTAAAAACCCATTTCACAATAATTATGGGAGACTTTAATGCCAAAATAGGCAAAAAGACAGAAGGAGAAACCGTAGTGGGGAATCACGGAATAGACACTAGGAATGGGAGGGGACAAATGCTAGTCGACTTTGCGGAGGCTCGATCACTCAATATCATGAATACAATCTTCGAAAAAAGACTAGAGCGGAAGTGGACATGGAAGTCGCCATCGGACATCAAAAACGAAAATGACTTCATAATTTCAAATAGGCGCGATATAGTAAAAAATGTGGAAGTTATTAATAAAGTAAATGTTGGCAGCGATCATAGGTTGGTCAGAGGCCAAATTAAATTACACCTCAGAAGGGAAAGGGATAAACTAACGAAAACCGCAGCTAAACTTAGCTAAATTGAGGACCAAAGCGACAGAATTTAACATTAACATCCAAAACAGATATTCACTTCTCAGCGACGAAGATCTCAGCATTGACCTAACAAACAAACAGTTCAATGATATAATAAAGGAAGCTGCACCTGAAGTAGGCGGTAAGAACGTCAAACAAAGCTCTCGATAGAAACTAAAAAACTTATGCAAAAACGTAGGGTCATGAAAGCATCGTCAAATAGGGACAAAATAGAATTAGCTAAACTAACAAAAATTATAAACAAAAAGAAGAGAGAACATGTACGGAAATTCAATACTCAAATAACAAATGAAACAGTGATTTCAGGTACCAGCATGAAAACAGCTAAAAGGAGACTTGGAATAGGGAGAAATCAAATATATGCTATAAAGAAACCAGATGGAGAAGTGACATATAATAAGAATGAAATCATATGAGTAGTGGAAAACTTTTACAGGGATCTATACAACGCAAATGAACAGTCACGGATAGAAGCGAACGCGGTAACTAGGGAAGTAAATAACATTACAACAGAAGAAATAAAGAGAGCGCTTAAAGGCATGAAGAGAGGGAAAACACCAGGTGAAGACGGTATTAGTATAGACCTTATACTAGACGAAGGAGGAATTCCAACAGTGAAACTAGCCAATCTTTTTAACAAATGCCTTCTCAATGGAAAAATTCCGAAAGCCTGGAAAACTGTGTAAGAGTGGTGCTCGTCACCGCAGCCTCCCTCATCCCCGTAACGACGGGCATCCCGTAACTCGGTCGCTTTCCCGTATCGAGAAGCCACTTTTCTGTGTGCCAGTCGCCGTTCCCCCCCCCCCCCCCCCCCCCGCACCTTTGATACATTTTTACGTATATTTATTTTCATTCACGATTTTAGGGAGTTTTAGGTTTCTATTAGTTATACCCGTTTGGGTTTGGCTTTCTTTGGTTTTATTTTGTTTTACTATCCATTCAATATATTATTCGTTCGATCATATAATTTAATATATTTTAATTTTTTTGAGAACAAGTACTTCTATTGTTATTTTATGAATTTTGTTTTATATTTTACGTCTTTTTGGCTTTGTAAAGATGTACGACCGTGACGTCACGGCATATGTGTAGCCTTGTTACCCGCAAAATAAACAGTCGGAGCCCGCACTTGGTCGATGCATGATTGTGTCTCTCTTATCCCTATTTTTTGTGAATGAATTGCAGACGGCTTCAGCGAACAACGAGCCTGCCCGATACTTCAGGGAGACAAAAGTTACGTGTCCTGACAGTTTTATATATATATATATATAAATATATATATATATAATTTTTTTTTAGAGAGCCCTCTGAAACGATACCATGCTCTCGTGTTCCTAGAATCCCTCCTTTGCCCGCTACCACTCTTATGGGGTTCTAGGTCTTTCAGGGGGGAATAATTATTCATCCTCAAATTGCGTACAGCATCCCCCTGGGCTACAGAGCCACCTACTCTCACAAATGCAACAATTATATTGATTCATAAAAAAGGGGACAGGAAGGATCTAAAAGCTACCGACCCATAAGTCTCCTATCAGTTATTTACAAACTGTTCACTTAAATCATCACAACTCGCATCTCTGACAGTCTGGATTCTAACCCTGTGTATGGCATTCATTGATTACGGAAAGGAATTTGACTCTGTAAATATTAGCAGATATATACGAAGATGGGACAGCAACCATCAAGCTCCACACAGAAACCGATAAAATCCCAATTAAGAAAGATGTTAGACAGTGCGATACCATCTCACCAAAACTGTTTACAGCTTGCCTTGAGGAAATATTCAAGAAGCTAGAATGGACCGGCAAGGGTATAAAAATTGGGGACGAATAGCTAAACAATCTAAGATTTGCAGATAATATTGCTCTCTTCAGTGAATCTGCAAATTAAATGCAGCTACTAATAAATGATCTGAATAAAGAAAGCCTGAAAGTCTAACTTAGATTGAACAAGAAAAAGACTAAGATCATGTTCAACAGTAGAGTTCAATTCGAACAGATGCATGTTCAAGGCGAAGCGCTAGAGGTGGTAGACAAGTATATATACCTAAGGCAACTCGTACAGACAAACACATCTACCGAAGAGGAAATTAAGTGACGCATCAGTCTAGGCTGGAGCGCCTTCGGCAGACACAGTAGCATACTAAGAGGCTCCTTGCCATTATGTTTAAAAAGGAAAAGTCTTTAACCAATGCATCCTCCCAGTTATGACCTATGGATCAGCAACATGGACTATAAACAAATTACTGGAGAGGAAACTAATAAGTGCCCAGAGAGGGATGGAGAGGATGATTCTGGGAATTAGTCTAAGAGATTGGAAGAGGGCGACGTGGATCAGGGAACAGACAAAAGTGGAAGATATACTCGGGAGCCATCAAAAAGAAAAAATGGCAATGGGCAGGTCATATATATCGGAGACAGGACAACAGATGGACAAAGAAAGTAACAGACTGGGTTATAGATAACATAAAGAGGCCAAGGGCCAGACCTATGACAAGATGGCGCGACGAAATAACGAAATTTGGGGGTCAAGACTGGAAACAAAAAACGCAAGGCAGACAAAGTTGGAAAAGATTGGGAGAGGCCTATGTCCTGCAGTGGATTGACCCAGGCTGATGATGATGAGGATATATATTTATGTATGTGTTTATATATTTGTATAAATATATATTTTTTATATATACATATTACATATATACATACATATATGTATATATATATACATATATATAATATATATAAATGTACACACACACACACACACACATATATATATATATATATATATATCATATTTTAGTTTTTGCACTGCGACCTCTTAAATGACAGCTCTATGCCTTTACCAAAGCACTTAGACTTAATGGGTGTTGTCAATAATTCGTTATTTCTGTGCAAAACATGAGTGGCGAGGTAATGATCATGTTCAGTCAATCACTCA
>NC_061823.1:31589139-31634139 GCF_019202785.1 Penaeus chinensis
CTGGAAGGGAAAAGGGGATCAGGACTGCAGCAATCATCGAGGCATTACACTATTGGGCAAGGTTCTTGCTCACATCCTTCTGAGACGTATCAGAGACCACCTGCTGAGGCACCAGAGGCCAGAGGAATCTAGATTCACTCCTGGTAAGTCCACGAATCACGAAAGAGGAATTCCAACAAGGATTATTGGATTAATAGCAAGCCTGTATACTGGTAGTGAAAGTGCTGTAAAGTGTGGTGAGGGCCTGTTGAGCTTCTTCCCAGTTTGTTCAGGAGTGAGACAAGGCTCTGGCAACTCTGGGCAATATCAAGGTTAGAGACTTTAACTTTGCTGATGATGTTGCTATTCTATCTGAATCTCTGGAAACCCTAGTGGCGGCTCTTGATGCATTTAGCAATTAAGCAAAGCCCCTGAGGCTAGGACTCCTGTACCAAGAACAAAATCCAGGACTTTGGGGGCCTACTAAGAGATCCTGTTCAGTCAGTACGTGCTTGTGGTGAGAACATTGAAGTCACAGATACCTTTATATACCTCAATGGTGCAGTTCATGACTCTGGCCTGTCAGACCAGGAAGTCAGTAGATAGACTGGCCTGGCAGTAGGGGTCATAAAATCTCTCAACAAGAATATTTAGAGATGTCGGTACCTATGCAGAAGGACCAAGCTACGCCTTGATGCTGCCAGTTTTACTATACAGTAGTGCAACCTGGATGCTATCTTGTGCTTTGGAATCTCGTCTTGATGCTTTTTGTAACAGATCCTTGCGCTGGATCATGGGGTACAGTTGGCAGGACCATGTGTCCAACCAACGGTTACACCGTGAGACTGGTACATGTTACTTGCACAATCTGCGATCGCGCACTGAGCCTATATGGCCATCTGTCTCGTTTCTCACAGGATGATCCTTCCCACCAGGTTGTCTCTGTTCGAGACAATCCTGGGTGCAGGAGATCAGTGGGGTGACCTTGGAAGTCGTGGCTTGGGCAGATCGATCAAACCTGTCGTGAAGAGCTAGATATGGGCCAGGCCCCTGCCTGACGGCTCGCCATGAGGGACCCTCGTAGGTGAAAACGAAGGGTGGATGCAGTTATGCGTCCCCGCCGACGTTAGCTCCACAGGGATGATGATATATATATAGAGAGATAGATAGATATAGATATAGATATATAGATAGATATACACACACATACTTAGTATGAATATATATATGTATATATACACATACTCACACACATACTTAGTATATGAATATATATATATATAAATATACATTTATAATATAATATATATACATATATGTGTGTGTGTAAAGCTGTTTAAAGACCTAAGGACCCTATTCCATTCATTAGCCAGTCCAATAACAAATAATCTCTTCACTTCTCCTATGGACGTCGTTACCCCCAGTAATGACACACATTACACTATCTCTGCCCACCAGACTATCTAACTTCCCAGGCAGGAAAATATTTAAAACAAACTAATTTTACTCCGAATCTTTCTGCTTTTTGGGAGAAAAATACATTGAATCTCTCTCTCTCTCTCTTTCTCTCTCTCTCTCTCGCTCTCTCGCTCTCTCTCTCTCTCTCGCTCTCTCTCTCTCTCTCTCTCTCTCTCTCTACTTCTGAGATTGGTTCAGACTTCTTCCAGGTCACGCCCTCCAACTACCAAGACTGACCAATCATGGCATCATGGCTGCTCATGACGCTCCACACCGAGACACACTCCAGCTCGGACACTGCCTCCTCCTGGGGGCCATCACTTCAGGGTCTTTAAGACCTTTCATGAATACCGCCCCAGGTCCCTCTTGCCGGGCCTCTCTGCCTAGCACGACTTTGCACAAGTCATCCTCAGCCACCGCCTACCTTATAATCTTCAATGAACCTCCGAACTTGATTGCGCGAGGCATTACACTACAAACCCCTCACAAACTGGTGCCAACTGTAGAACCCTGACTAGAAGCACCTCACACTCCTATTACAATAGTTCCTCAATTCTTCATCTCAGTAGGAGAATAGATATATATAGATATACATATATATATGTATGTGTATATATATATAGATATAGATATAGATATGTATGTATATATATAATATATATATATATATATATATATATATATATATATAGGTATACATATGTATTCATATAAATGTGTGTGTGAGTACATATATATATCTATATATATACATACACACACACACACACACACACACACACACACACATATATATATACATATATATATATATATATATATATATATATATATATATATATGTGTGTGTGTGTGTGTGTGTATAGAGAGAGAGAGAGGGAGGGAGGGAGGTAGATGTTAAAGATCAATAGGCTGGTGTAAACCGACTTATACATCGCTAGTATATGAATGCACAGTGTGTTCATAAGTCGTGTAAACAATGTGTATTAGGGTCGTAGTTAGTGCATGTGTGTATAGTATGACTCATTTTTCAGTATTCGCGGCAGTGTGAAGATACACGTAGCAAATGATTCCTTTCACTTAAATACTTGCTTGCTGGCCTCCTTTTCCCTGTATGTGTTTAAAGGATTATCGTTATTGTTTTCTTATACATTATTATGATTATCATTTATCATTATCATTATTGCTGTTATTGTTATTCTTGTCATTAATATTTCACAATTAGAGGGTGAAACAATACGAATCCAAATTGGTTAGTCCTCTAGCCTTTGAAATGTGCTCTGGTATTGATGGCGTGATGAAACCAACCTAAATAGTTTATGTTATTTTCAGATTAATAACCTCTGCATCAAATTTAATTTTGACGCACTGTCATCTCTGTTTACACAGCTTTGTTGTGGTGCGAGTTTAAAAGCAATTTTAAAAAATCATGATAAACACTCCATCTTTCTCTTAATTAGGAGCACAGCCACAATTGCCCCTTCTTTAGTTTGTCATAGTTGTCAGTGCCTCTGCGAGAATGACCATGCGCTCTCTAACAGTGCTAGTCATGTTCATCCTCATCATTGGGGAGCTATCACCGATGGAGGGACCCTTCGTTTTCACCAATGAGGGTCCCTCATCGCATAGCCGCCAGGTAGGGGCTTGGCCCTTCTCTAGTTCTTTACGACAGGTGTGATCAATCTACCCAAGCCGCGAATTCCTAGGTCGTCTCACAGACCTTCTCCACCCAGGGTTGTCTTAGAGACAACTTGGTGGGTAGGATCATCCTTTGGGAAATGAGCCAGGTACCCGTATATCCTGAATGGCGGTCATGGATTGTGCAAGTAACAAGTTCTGTACCAGTCTCACGGTGTAACCATTGGCTGGACACGTGGTCCCACATTTGTGTTCCATGATCTGGCACAAGGATTTGTTACAAAAGTCATCAAAACTGGCAATTACAGGGCCTTGAAAACAAGTAGTTTGGTCTTTCTGCATAGGTATCGACATCTCCAAATACTCTTGTCGAGAGAATTCCTGATCCTTGATGCCAGGGCAATCCGTCAACTGATTTCCTGGTCTGGCAGCCCAGAGTCATTACCTACTAAGACATGTAGAGCTCTTTGTGACTTCAATGTCCTCACTGAAAGCTCACACCGATCGAACAGGTTCTCCTAGCAGGTACCCAAAGTCATGGATCTTGGTCTTAGTCCAGGAGAGCTCTAAACCCAGTGGCTTCACTTCACTGCTAAGTGCATCTTGATCCATCACTGGAGTTTCCAGAGACTCAGATAGAATAGCAACATCGTCAGCAAAGTCAATGTTGGCAACCTCTACAGTGACTTTGGACAGTAGTTCTGCCCAACATCCAGTCCATACAGGTGTTGAAACGTGTTGATGCCTCACTCCCTGGAGATTGCCTCCTAACAGTTAGGGAGGGTGGACAGGCTTCCGGGTGGGGGCAGTGAACATCAGCTTGCTTCATCAGGATGATCAATTGCCACTAACATCGATGAACCAAACCAAATGCAGAGGAGGCCGCCCTCTCAGATGTGAGAAGACCTGGTAGTGGCTTGATTAGTGAACATAGCAAGGGCTATCATCAGAAGTCGGACATTTACTCTTGCAGACTTCTCCCCTACCATTTTTTTTTTTTTTTTGGTATAGTGAGCATTTCCCTATGTTTGGTTTTGCACAATTGGACATTTCCCTACTTTGAGTTTGCTGTTGAAGGTTATGAATTAGATTGGTTATATTTTATTTTTTATTAGTCTTTACATTTTCTCACTACTCACGAGAAGAGGAGAATAAGGAAAAAAACAAATTATAAGTGGTTCATCAAATCTTCATTTTCTGAAGAATCACTGTTCATGGTAAGCCGAATATAATGCGCGTGTAGACATACCCTTCATAAAGAAGTTTGCAGCCCCCTCTGCCGGTGATGAGAAACTCTATTGAAGATTTGATGATTCCTCAATGGATTATTTTTCATATATGTAGCATTTATGCCATGAGGTCAACTTAAATTACACAGATGCTGCGGGATCAGATAAGGAGAATCCACATTCAGATTCCAATACTGTGGATCAAATAAAGATGGGCAACATGAATGAGACATGAATTGACATCAGTTCCTTTGCAAAATGCTGATTGTGAATAATAACCTTTTTCAATCCTGTGATAAGGACCTATGATCTGGTTAGAAGCCATCACTGCTGAAAACTGTCAGCTGAAGATAATATCAAGCAAACTTCAACATGAGTATGGTAGCATTAAGTGTAAGTACCAAGAAGTCGCTAACGTGTTATATAAAAGATAAATATCCAGTATTTCCCCACCCGAAATCTGCAACGAACCACCAGTAAGAAAATATCTGCTCTCGCTAAATTGCGAGTTGGGAAATGCCCGCCCACACACAATCATAATTTGCGGAAAAAAACACCCACGCAGACACGCACGTAGGGAGCTGCCCGCCTGACAAAAAATAACGGTTGGGATGTCCGGCATATTAAAGTCCGGTAGATTAAACGTACTGCACAATATCCAGGGGTAGCCACAACCATATCTAGAAGACTATAGCTTTTGGTAGTTGCTCCCCCCAATAAGATATATATACCATGATATTATGGTATTGAAACTGAAGCCTTTATTTTGCTTAATACCTCTTATCGCCGTGTGCATCTGTAAGTTTATGAAAAATGATGTGTGTAAACTTGATGTAAAAGATATGTTCTTCGCAAAACTAATTGCTGATAATTACTAATAACTTAAATTTTATAAAATAGTAGTCTCCGTTACATAATGATATTTAATTAAAATAATGAAACGGATGTTCATGTGATTCCTAGAACCTAACTTGCTTAAATGGGATTCTTGTTTGTTTACATGGAAACAGGGGTAATCTGCGAGCGCTTCGGAACATACGGAGAGTTCATACGGAAACGCAAAAAAAAAAAGTGAAAAACTACCAATTCGATATTTTTTTCTATCCCGAATCGCTCATATTTCTGTCTTATTAAAACTAAAATACTCTCTCTCCTTCCCTTTCTCTTTTTCTTTCTCTTTCTCTTCTCTTTCTCTCTCTCTCCTTTAATGCTAGGGTGAGTACTATTCATATGCAAGAAATGCATATGGATGGGTGCTTATGTCTATATACCTAAATATATTCAGGTTACACATATGGATTTCAATTTTGTAGAATTAGCACCAGTTCAAAAGGACAAAATCTTCTATTCCTAGGCCGAAAATGGTTTCATTATGATAGGGGTATCACGGCAAGATGTAAATTTTGTAAGAACTAGACCTGGTCTCCCCTTCTAATGATGAGATGACCATTTCTTTAAAAGATACGATTGCAGTTTGCTAATATTTTTTTTTTTTTTTTTTTTTTTTTTTAGCAAACTTGATGCATCCATCGTGCATGTGATTCATTGCCAAATTCCGTGCATCTGGAACGACAAAATATGTTTGCCATTTGGCGATCAGGGGTATTCTCACTGACAGCCTCCTTCCCACTGATATTATTAAACGTTTTAAATACAATGTATTTAAAATGCAATATATTTATAAGACAGATAGACAGAAGGAATGAGTGATTAGGTCAGTCAATTTAAGACAAAGAATTCACACGGTTTTTAAAGAAAAGGTATTTTTTGTCTGGAGCGAAATATCACGTCAGTGTTTGTTTAAGGCACAACTCGCTCTTAAAATCAGTACACATTTCGACAGATATATTAAGGGGTATTGGCAAATCACATTGTTCCCAAGTGTTTCGATAATATAAAGAAATTTGTTATGCATTTTTCAGAGGTCGTAATTGTGCATCTGACGGACGCTTTCGAACTGATACTAAAAAACATTCTAGTATGTAACTTTTTATTCACTTTCAATCATAATATGAATAAATAAATATACATATATATATACATATATATATAACACTCAAAATTACTTATCTAAAAAAAATCTAAATACAGAAAATGAACAAACACAAACACGTTTACAATAGAGAGTAACAGACCCTGTAAATTCATTCACTTGCATTTACCTAATTCCAATACAGGCATTGTTCAATATTTTTGTTGTAGGTATTACATTGCAGAAATGCTATCATATAACAGATAAACTTGCAGCTATTGGCCTTTGGCATTTTATTTTACGTATATCATGTCATGTATCATGCAATGAACTGTGAGTTCTATATAGATGAAATAACAACTAATGGCCATTGAAACTTGCTGTATACATACGTGCACATATATATATATATAGATACATAGATATATGCATATATATATATGCATATATATATGCCATGACAATGCCTGCCATTCTTCATTCGATCTCCACATGGCAGACAACCATCCAGTAGTCCAGTAGTCCTGAAGCATCTAAAGGGAGACGTACCTTCCATCAATAGGTGTCGGGGCTTCCATTACCACCACCTGCCCGTAGGAGGCGGGACCTGGAAAGGAGGCGAAGAACTGGTAGCTGCTGAGGTCAGAGGACGTGGCTGCCACCATTCCGACCCTCACCTCGTAGTTCGCCTGACCCAGCGCGTTGTTGCTGCTCTCCATAACCATGGTCACACGTCGGATAGTCTTGACTGACACGAGCCACGAGTTGAGAGCTTTTGGAGCCACGAAACACTCGGAGATGTCGATGGGATAAATTCCATCGACAAGATTGGTCTTGAGTTTTTGTTAGTCTACATCGGGAGAACCTGTCACGGTGGCCCCAGTTGCCAGGTCTGGCTTGCGCGTCGTGTAGCAGGACACCGCGTCGGCCAGGTTGGTTTCCACGTAACCCTCGAGGAGGGTGATGTCTGAAAATATACACTGAGCAAGGCTAGCATCCAGACACCATACCTTGCACCATGTCAGTTGCTTGCATCTCGGAACACAGGCAAGGTAGGAAGACATAGTTAGGCCTTGAGGAAGAGTATATAGCACCTCCAGCCGAGCGAGAGAGACGGTCGACCGACGCCACATTTGAGAGTCGAAGTTAGCCGTTGACGCTGCCAGCATTAACATTACCAGGATGAAGTTAACACAGATCCTCATGATGCAGTTGCTTCCCGTTATAGAATGTAAGTTCTTCTTCGCCTTGCAGCAGCGCTATTCTCGGGACGTTCAAGCCCACAAAAGAGTCTCAGCGAATAGCTTGGGTTGGGACCAGAAATTCCCAACAATTCTCATTGATCACAACCAAAAATCATTTAGACCTTACTCAAATGAACAAGCACATAATTACCATAAAAATGAGAACTACTTATAATTCAGATAAGAAATATCCTCAGCTACTGCTCAGTTTGAGAACAGCTGCTCTAAATGCATTTCATCTCGAAACTAATAAGTGCCCAGAGAGGGATGGAGAGGTTGATGCTGGGAATTAGTCTAAGAGATTGGAAGAGGGCGACGTGGATCAGGGAACAGACAAAAGTGGAAGATATACTCGGGAGCATCAAAAAGAAAAAATGGCAATGGGCAGGTCATATATGTCGGAGACAGGACAACAGATGGACAAAGAAAGTAACAGACTGGGTTAAAGATAACATAAAGAGGCCAAGGGCCAGACCTATGACAAGATGGCGCGACGAAATAACGAAATTTGGGGGTCAAGACTGGAAACAAGACAGCAAGACAAAGTTGGAAAAGATTGGGAGAGGCCTATGTCCTGCAGTGGATTGACCCAGGCTGATGATGATGAGGATATATATTTATGTATGTGTGTATATATATTTGTATATTTTTTTTATATATACATATTACATATATACATACATATATGTACATAGATACACACATATATATATATAATATATATAAATATATATATATATATCATATTTTAGTTTTTGCACTGCGACTTCTTAGAATGACAGCTCTATGCCTTTACCAAAGCACTTACACTTAATAGGAGTTGTCAATAATTCGTTATATTCTGTGCAAAACATGAGTAATGATCATGTTCAGTCATTCACTCTCTCTCTCTCACTCACTCACTCACTCACTCACTCACTCACTCACTCACTCACACACACACACACACACACACACACACACACAAACAAACAAACACACACACAGACACACACACACAAACACACACACACACACACACACACACGCACGCACACGCACGCACGCATACACACACACGCGCATACACACACACACACACACGCATACACATACACACTTTTTATATGGATAAGGCGAATAGGATGCAATGAATCCAACAAGTGAGTTTATGTCAACGACTGTAAACACGAGACTCCATTTGTATTGAAAACTTCTATTCTAATTGCTCAGTGCGCTCGTGATCGTTTTAGCATCAATAATACTAATTTACAGCCTTCCGGTTGTCAAATGGAAAGCATCTAGATTGTTCCGGAAATGAAATTTCGAGATGAAATGCATTTAGAGCAGCTGTTCTCAAACTGAGCAGTAGCTGAGGATATTTTTTATCTAAATTCTAAGTAGTTCTCAGTTTTATGGTAATTATGTGCTTGTTCATTTGAGTAAGGTCTAAATTATTTTTGGTTGTGATCAATGAGAATTGTTGGGAATCTCTGGTCCCAACCCAAGCTGTTGTATGCGTGTGATAAACGCCCTGAGATTTATTTTTACAGTTAACACATGGTGCGCTTGACACGTATACAGGGAGCTCCCCATCGAAATTCCTCTTCAGGCGACCGGCGCACGCTCCTCTTGTGGTGGGCGACGCGTTTTCGTCGGCCGGCAGTTGGCGGACAGCTGTTTTCGAGTGCAGGCTATTCGCTAAGACTCTTTTGTGGGCTTGAACGTCCCGAGAACAGCGCTGCTGCAAGGCGAAGAGGAACTTACTTACATTCTATAACGGGAAGCAACTGCATCATGAGGATCTGTGCTAACTTCATCCTGGTAATGTTAATGCTGGCAGCGTCAACGGCTAACTTCGACTCTCAAATGTGGCGTCGGACGACCGTCTCTCTCGCTCGGCTGTACAAGTCTAAGCAGGAGGTGTTATATACTCTTCCTCAAGGCCTAACTATGTCTCCTTACCTTGTCTGTGTTCCGAGATGCAAGCAGCTGACATGGTGCAGGGTATGGTGTCTGGATGCTAGCCTTGCTCAGTGTATATTTTCAGACATCACCCTCCTCGAAGGTTACGTGGAAACCAACCTGGCCGACGCGGTGTCCTGCTACACGACGCGCAAGCCAGACCTGGCAACTGGGGCCACCGTGACAGGTTCTCCCGATATAGACTCAATTAAACTCAAGACCAATCTTGCCGATGGAATTTATCCCATCGACATCTCCGAGTGTTTCGTGGCTCCAAGAGCTCTCAACTCGTGGCTCGTGTTCGACCTAGGGTCAGTCAAGACCATCCGACGTGTGACCATGGTTATGGAGAGCAGCAACAACGCGCTGGATCAGGCGAACTACGAGGTGAGGGTCGGAATGGTGGCAGCCACGTCCTCTGACCTCAGCGGCTACCAGTTCTTCGCGTCCTTTCCAGGTCCCGCCTCCTACGGGCAGGTGGTGGTAATGGAAGCCCCGACACCTATTGATGGAAGGTACGTCTCCCTGCAGATGCTTCAGGACTACTGGATGGTTGTCTGCCATGTGGAGATCGAATGAAGAATGGCAGGCATTGCCATGGGAGAGTTAAAGAAAAATGGTAATAGGATTAGTATCCACACACCAGTATCGTAGATATGTAAGATACAAAAGGCTTCTACATGTCTTCTGAAATGGGTTTTCGAACACAGTGATTCAGGGATACAAGACAACTATTGCAAAAGGAAGTCATCAGCTTACCAAGCGGCTGTAATTGTACTGAATAAAAGAATACATATATGTCTATATATGTATATATATACATATATATACATATACATATATATATGTATGTATGTATAGGTATATATATATATATATATATATATATATACATACATACATACATTTAAATGATAATCCATTTTAAACCGCGGCGTATTGCGGTAAGGTGGCCTTTTCCTTTGACAAGCTGATCCCCTACAGTATATGTGCCCCCTGCACTTACACTATATTATTTATCTAGCTAATAATATTATTATTATTAAAATCATTACCATTATTATCATCATCAGTACTATTATTATTCACCAGCCTTTCATTTCACTGCAGGAATTAGAGTTCTCTCAATTCATTATTCAGAAGCTCTTGGGCAGTACCACCCTTGCCCGACTCGATACCCTCCCTAGTCAACCGTGGTTATCTTGTGTCATAGCGGCGACGCCATGCAAACACTCATATATGTGTGTTTATGTAACACAAAAAATAAATTTGGTCCTATCACATTATCCAACAGATTGTAGAATCGAAATGGTTTGCTTTGTATGATTTTACCCTTAACTAATCGCTGTTTAGTATATTTGTATCATTATGGCAACGCACACACACACACACACAAACACACACACACACACATATATATATACACACATACATATATACATATATATATGTATAAATATAATACATATACATATAATATATGTATATGTATATGTATATATATATATATATATATATATATATAAAATGTGTACAGCAATTGTTATTGCATCAGAATACAACTCATAGTTCACTGTATGTATAATACGTGTCATGATATACGTAAAATATATTGCACAGCACCAATAACTATGTCTATATGATATACCTATATGACTGCATTTCTTTATATGAAATAACTGCAGCAAAAATATCCAACAATGCCGGTATTTGGAATTATGCAAATCCAACTGAATGAATCTACAGCGTCTGTTACATTGTGCATTTCATTGTGGGAATTTTGCAAGAGAGCAAAATCGACGTTACTAGCCCTCATTTTTAGCTTGGGAATTGGAATTGCGCATCAGCTGTACACCTAGAGTAAACTATATGCATCCTAACAGACTGCCTGCACGGTAGATAGAATCTCTTAATCTCTCTTTCTCATGCTTACTCTGTATTGTAAACGTGTTTGTTTGTTCATTTTCTGTATATTTTGATATCTGTATACACACACACACACACACACATATATATATATATATATATATATATGTATATATATATGTATGTATATGTATATGTGTATATATATATATATATATATATATATATGTGTGTGTGTGTGTGTGTGTGTGTGTGTGTGTGTGTGTGTGTGCATATATACATATATACACATATATAGATTTATATAAGGTACTCCTTACACAAGATGGATTTATAAACTTTTCTCTAATTATCTGTATCTATCTTTATGTATATCTAGTATCTATTCACCCATCTACCTGTCTATCTGTAAGTCAATAGCTTTTTTGCATCTTACAGTGCTGAGAAGCATAGCCATTACTGCATGATCTTGGAACCCATCTGATATGTATAAGTCCTTGACTCCAGACAAATAAAAGTGAATAAAAAGTTACAAACCAGAATGCATTTTAGTATCATTTCGATAGCGTCAGTCAAATGTACAATCTATCTTTATGACCTCTGAAAGAATGCAAAACAATTGTCTTCCATTATCGAAACACTTGGGAATAATGTGATTTGCCAATAGCCCTTCATATATCTGTCGAAATGGTCGATGTGTACTGATTTTAAGAGCGACTTGTGCCATAAACAAACACTGACGCATCGCCATATTTCGCTCCAGAGAAAAATTACCTTTTCTTTGAAAACCGTGTGAATTCTTTATGTTTTAGATTGGCAGACCTAATCATTCATTCCTTCTGTTTCTCTGTCTTATAAATATGCCAGTATACGGTGTAAGCACAGTTGTTTAAATCGCACCTACCATATTTAGAACCAAACAAACTGATGCAGCCAACTTGACGAAAGTGAATAACATTTAGTCTCATCTTCACAATGTATTGATGAATACTTAAAACAACGTGTTCCATCATCATATTGAATGATATCAGCGATAAGGTTTTTGGTGACAATAACCTTGATCGTCAAATGGCAAACATATTTTTGTCGTTTCAAATATACATAATCTGACAATGAATCACAATACGCACAGCCAATACACCGACTGTCAATACTAAAGCCGTCTTTGGTAGAGAACAAACTCCCAATACATTAGGACTTTGGCCGATGACGTCATTAATCCTCAAAAATGCTGATTGGCTGGGGAATGCACTGCCAGGCATAGGGCGAGTTAGGGAAAAACTATCGAACACCTCATTCCACACAGTACTCTCTCTTTCTGTTTCTCTCTATTCATCCCTCTGTCTTTCCCTCTCGTCCTCTCTCTCACTCTCTCCCTCTTGCTTTTTAAGTTTAGATCAGAGCCCCCAGCCCCCTCTCTTTTTTCTCTCTCGTCCTCTCCACCTCCCTCTTGCTCTTCGTCTCTCTCTCTTTCTTTTTCTCTCTCGTCCTCTCCTCCCCACTCTTGCTCTTCGTCTCTCTCTCTCTTTTTTTCTCTCTCGTCCTCTCCACCCCCCTCTTGCTCTTTGCATCTCTCGTCCCCCCCCCCTCTCGCTCTTCATCTCTTTCTCTCTCTCTTTCCTCTCACTCTTCTCCCCCCCCCCCCCCACACACCCCTCTCTCTCTATATATATTATCTGTCTGTCTGTCTCTCTCTTCCTCTCCCCTCTCTTTCTCTTTCACACATCCACCCACCTCGGTTTACCAGAGTCACTCATTTGGGTCACAAGAAAGTTAATACCATATTATTCACGCTCCTTTGCATGGCAATAAAGACAGGGTATTTTTTTTTTAACTATACACCGATGACCACAAGAAGCAAAAAGTGCATAAATCGGTCAGCACTCATTTTTTTTTTATTTGCTGTGGTTGGTGTTTCCGTAAAATTGTATCATTTCTCCTCCTCATATCTGGCTATATGGCAAATACAGATTGGCCGATTACGTAATATAATTTTTTTTTTTATTATATTGGCTTTATATGAGCATGTTTATTTACCTTCACTCAGTTTATAATATTTCTCTTGATTTTTTAAATATCCATTGCTATCAAAGCCATATTACATGTTCAGACTTTATACAAACACAATATAAAAAGTCAAAGACACTCTAGATTCAGAATGATCTAGAAATATATATTAACACATTAACACTTCATCCCTACCGCTATCTTTTTTTTTTGTCAGGCGGGCAATTCCCTTTGTGTATTTTGGTGCTATTGGGTATCTCCTTCTTGGCGTTTTGTTGCAAATTTGCTGGTACAAATGCGTAATACTGCTTGGAGTTATGGATTCCCCTTATCTGATCCAACAGCATCGGTGCAATGTAAAGGCATTTTTTATAACTTTCCCAAACCCCTAACCCTTTGGTACACTCTAATACATGTTTATCCTTTATGCGTACATTATTGTAACCTGTTGAAACGCCTTATTCGTTTGTATCAAAGTGTATACCTTCATCTTGATACGGCTTGATACACTCGGGCCATCTAATCAGAGCACGATATTTTTCAGATATTTTTCACTCAGTCTCAGACAGGAATTTATATATTAATTAATTATGAACCGCATCGTAAGTTTCTTGATAAAACTTTTTATTGTAAAGATGCATTACATATTTCTGTGCCTTTTTAGCGGGCCATCAAATACATGTTCACTGTATATGGGTAAGATTTGAGGTCAATCATGTCGGTTGTTGGAACGACTTGGTAAGATTTTCCAACATGTCCGAGTCATATGGCGTGGTACTGACTTCGGTGGAATTGAATGTCTTCGGAATCATTCTGTACCTCTCTGACATAACCTTATAGGCTCAATAATATCAAAGAAAATACTATGTATCTTGATTTGTTGATATAATTCAGTCAATAAGCCCAAGTAAATGTCCGTGGTAATCTAGTTGTCTGATTCGGACACAGAGCTCATTCCCGGTGGATGTCTAAGATGAAAACCATGCAAAACATCACAATTCATGTAATAAGAAAAAATACTTTGACTGAATCTGAGAAATACATCTGAAAGTTTCTACAGCCTTGCGAAGCGAAGAGTGGTGTGTATAAACAATATAGGTTGCAGAGTAATAAATTACTTTTCCATTTTATTTGAAGCTTCCACAGCGTTTTGCTTATAATTAGAAGTCATACCAGCATTTTTTTTTTCTTTTTTTACAAAACTTTGTCAGTATAAACTTCAATGATATTGTGTTTTGTAGTGACCATGATACAACTTGAAACAATGAACCAAAATGTTAGGGGTTTCGGGATGCTAGAAAAAGGCCATAAGTTGATCTCATTCCTGACAATAAATTCCCAATAAACTGTACATGTATGGAATTTATCATCACCAGCAGAGGGGGCCGCCAATTTCTTTATGAAGGGTATGCCTGTACACTGGGCATTATATTCGGCTCACCCATAGATCATGAACAGTTCTGCTTAAGAAAATGAAGAGTTAATGAACTACTTATAAATGTTTTCCTTATTCCCCTCTCCTCGTGAGTAGTGCAAAAGAAAACATTAACAAAACAAAAGATATAACCAATCTAATCAATAACCTTCAACAGCAAACTATAAGTATGGAAAGGTCTGCACAGAACTCTAAGTAGAGAAATGTCCGCCTGAACAAAACCGCGCATAGGGAAATGCCCACCATGCCAAAAAGGATGGTAACTCAAGACGGGCAGTATCAGGTATCGATGAAACCTGACCTTATCAGGCGGTGTTACGTTACTTAGGTGACCGCTATATCGAGTGAAAACCTTGGTGTCTCACAAGCACACCAGAAAAAGGACACGGAATTTATGTAAACCACAAGATTTAATTTATTTATCTATCATCTCTGCTGTGTCTGTGCGCGCGCGCACACACACACACACACACACACATATATGAAACGAAATGGAGGCGTTGTAAATATGAATATGATATTGTTTTGCTTTTACTTTTGCATTTAAGCACAAAACATTTTGAACAGTAATATTTCAAAATGATAAACATTCGTCCAAGGGCATGAATTCATTGAGACAACAGGGCTAGCACTACTAGAAGGAGCATGGCCCCTCTCGCAGAAGCATTGACAAGTATTTCAAGAAACTAATGAACAAACAGATGTGGGTGTGCACCTGACTAGCAAGAAGAGAAAGATGGAGAGTTAATCATGATTTTTTAAATTGTTTTGAAACTCGTGCTACAACACAACCGTGTAAACTGATTTGGGGATGCGTCCATAGTCAAATTGTAGTGAACGTGAGGTACACTCGGTAAAAATAAGTATCTTTACTCTTTCTGACTTAACAATATGATACGACGACGAAACGGTTGAAAAAGTGCTGTGACTTGATATTAGTATCCCTGCCAGGGGCGTCATTGGGGGGGGGGGGGGTTGTCAACATCCCCCATTCCGCTGTTGTGCATCCACGCTAACATCCTAGCGGTTTCTGACAGTCTGTGTGCTGTAGCGTAATGCGAAGTCCCACCGGATGTTTCCAGCAGAACAAAAGGGATCTGCATTCCTTGTAGTCGTTATGGATTGTTAAAAAAATAAAATAAATAACCATGAAGAAAATGACTCACGGCAAGGGGACAGGGCAACTAACTAACGGACACGACCCCTTCTCAAATCCAGTTAGCTGTGAGGGGTGTTGACACTGAGTGTCATATGGGTTTCATTAGCTCATGATGTTCATGCACTTCAATGCAAGCTTCATGTTTGTATTTCATATAGAACTTTGATTTAGAGTTTAGAGTGACATTTACTTTAGCTTTTTCCTGCGTTATGCATCTGTTCCGCCCACTTTTGGCCTTGCCTCTGATTCAGTTGCTTGGTGTCGCCGGATCCAGAGATATACCTAATCTTGATATTTCGGCTCTTGATAGTCCCTTAGAGAAAAGCGTAATTATGAGGCTACGAATGATCTAGGAGGTCTCCATTGCTAATATTGCCATGATATGAGACCCTAGCCATGTCAACTCCAAAACATTTTCGGATACATTATGAAGCTTCATCCGTTCCGACCTTTGAAAATAATTACCAACATTTTCGAATCAACTCTTAGCAATAATTTAGTTATCATTTACTCCCTAGTAAAGACACAAATTTTTAGCTATTACATCAGTCCAGACTTTGCCAGCCAGGCCCCCCCCCCCCCCCCCCCCATCAACAGCAGCACTGCTCAGCACCATCTATAGACGTACTCGGCGGCCACCAGTCTGTTCTCTTCATCCCTGAAACTTACTAATTTTATTTTCCTGTTCTTTTGCCTTTTTATTTATTTATTGTTTATTTATTTATTTATTCATTTATTATTATTATTATTATTATTATTATTATTATTATTTTACTTGTACAGCCTCAGTTCTATTTCCATTTCCTTTAGATGGTTAATTGTTTCACTTTTAATTTTCATTTATGTTATTCAGAGACATTATGTAACAAGAAACGAAGGAAATAAACACTATTATTATCAGGCATACGTTATCAGCCATGTGTTGGTGATAGAGCGCTCATGTGGCCACCCCTTTTCTGTACATAATCAACAAATCAAACAAATAAAATTGATTTCATCATGCCCTCTCTTTGCAGCACACATTTCTAAGGTTAGAGGACTGTAACTGGTTTAGAGTCTATTGCTTACCTTTGCATAAGACTCCCCTGCCAGCTCATAGCCTCTCCATCATCAAGACTTCTACAGTGCCTCCTCGTGGCCACCCATGGAAACTAGATACCTTGCGGTCCTAGGCTGAACTGTGGAGGCTCTTGGAGCAGCAGGAGGCCCTAAAGGTACGGAGCTATGGCCCACCGGCGTGTGGATACGCCCTGGCTTCGTACTAACTCCTGTCCCCACGCCCCCTGGGGTTAATGGGCGGCTGTGGGGAGGCAGGCCTTGCCAGTCGGCCCCCCCGAGATAACCACAGGCAACGACCAATATAGTTGTTGACGCTGGGGGGAGGGCTAAAGTCCCTCGTACCCAGCAAGTACGGCGGGCTGTGGGTCCCTCCTGGTTGGCGACCGCTGGGACTCGGGTGGAGAGGGGGGGTTACCCCCAATCCCAGCTGGGTCCCAGCGGCCGCCAGCCTGGCGTGATGCTTGCTGGGGAAAGCCCCAGGGAGCCCTGCAGGTGGATTATGGGGCCTGCAGCCAGCCAACCTTCTCTATATGAGGCGGCGTCGGTAGGGTGATAGAGGTGGCGCCCACCCGGAGTGACTGCCCGAGGTTAGACCTCAGGCGGACTGTCAGGGTGGGGGCTTGAAACATCCGTTCCCTGCGACAGGACGATCGGTTACCACTACTATCGAGGGAATTGAAACAGCTGAGAGTTGAGGTGGCTGCTCTCTCGGAGGTGAGAAGACCTGGCAGCGGCACGATTAGTGTGGGTGGCTACACCTACTACTGGTCGGGCGCAGCGATGGCCACCATCTCCAGGGAATAGCCATAGCCATCTCCAGCAGACTTTAACCCTTGGTAGTTGAGGTCACTCCAGTCGATGAGCGTATCATGGTATTGAGACTGAAGCTTTCATTTGGCTTCATGTTCCAGTCGATGAGCGTATAATGGTATTGAGACTGAAGTTTACATTTGGCTTCATGTCTCTTATTGGTGTGTACGCTCCTTCTGATGTATATAAACTTGATGTGAAATAGATGTCTTATGCCAAACTTGCATCTGTAACAGATAGCTTTCCTCGGCGAGATATTCGTATTGTTCTGGGTGACTTCAGTGCGGTATCTGGCTGCGAGCGAGTTGGCTGTGAGATGTCTATCAGTCCTCCTGGTATCAGTGTTCTGACCCGCATCGTTGGACTTGGTACAGTGATACGGGTGATGTGGTCAAGAAGATCGACCACATCCTCGTTAGCACTCACTGGATGATCCTCTAGAACTGTAGGGTGTATCGGAGTGCCAAGTTCTGTTTCGCAGCTCTTCTGTGGGACACCTTCAAGTGTGAAACACTTGAAGCCCAAGAATTTCATCTTGCAGGAGACACTGGAAGCCACAGATGCCTGTCACACAGCTCGACTGTCAGGGAATCGCGACTAGCATTGTTCCCTGGTGCACAGGACTAGGTCACTACTGAGAAGTGACAAGGAACAGTTTATCAGGAATCTTGCAGAGGAGGTCGAAAGCCATTTCCTAGTAAATGACCTGCAACTTGCCTACCAAGCCCTGAGAAAGCTTAACTCCAAGCCATCCTCACAGTAAACTACAATCCACTCAGCAAGTGGCCAGATAATCTCAGATCCTGTTAGGGTGCAGATGCAAAGGGCTGAGTATTTTGAGCAGTTATATCAGGTTGATCCACGAGCAATTAACTTGGATGCAGGTAGTGTCGAGATTCCTTTGCCAGACCCACCCATCAGCGAGGATCCACCCTCCCTAATTGAAGTCAGGGGGGGTGATTTCCAAGTTCGGGAATGGTAAAGTAGGGGATATCTACGGCATCTCAGTTGAACTGTTATAGGCTGGTGGTTAACGTATGGCAAGGGGCTTGCATGCTGTCCTGTCTGCCATCTGGCAGACTGGTACTAATCCCCTTGACCTGCTGAGGGGTGTGGTCATCCCTCTCTGGAAGGGAAAAGGGGATCAGGACTGCAGCAATCATCGAGGCATTACACTACTGGGCAAGGTTCTTGCTCACATCCTTCTGAGACGTATCAGAGACCACCTGCTGAGCAACCAGAGGCCAGAGGAATCTAGATTCACTCCTGGTAAGTCCACGAATCACGAAAGAGGAATTCCAACAAGGATTATTGGATTAATAGCAAGCCTGTATACTGGTAGTGAAAGTGCTGTAAAGTGTGGTGAGGGCCTGTTGAGCTTCTTCCCAGTTTGTTCAGGAGTGAGACAAGGCTCTGGCAACTCTGGGCAATATCAAGGTTAGAGACTTTAACTTTGCTGATGATGTTGCTATTCTATCTGAATCTCTGGAAACCTTAGTGGCGGCTCTTGATGCATTTAGCAATTAAGCAAAGCCCCTGAGGCTAGGACTCCTGTACCAAGAACAAAATCCAGGACTTTGGGGGCCTACTAAGAGATCCTGTTCAGTCAGTACGTGCTTGTGGTGAGAACATTGAAGTCACAGATACCTTTATATACCTCAATGGTGCAGTTCATGACTCTGGCCTGTCAGACCAGGAAGTCAGTAGATAGACTGGCCTGGCAGTAGGGGTCATAAAATCTCTCAACAAGAATATTTAGAGATGTCGATACCTATGCAGAAGGACCAAGCTACGCCTTGATGCTGCCAGTTTTACTATACAGTAGTGCAACCTGGATGCTATCTTGTGCTTTGGAATCTCGTCTTGATGCTTTTTGTAACAGATCCTTGCGCTGGATCATGGGGTACAGTTGGCAGGACCATGTGTCCAACCAACGGTTACACTGTGAGACTGGTACATGTTACTTGCACAATCTGCGATCGCACACTGAGCCTATATGGCCATCTGTCTCGTTTCTCACAGGATGATCCTTCCCACCAGGTTGTCTCTGTTCGAGACAATCCTGGGTGCAGGAGATCAGTGGGGTGACCTTGGAAGTCGTGGCTTGGGCAGATCGATCAAACCTGTCGTGAAGAGCTAGATATGGGCCAGGCCCCTGCCTGACGGCTCGCCATGAGGGACCCTCGTAGGTGAAAACGAAGGGTGGATGCAGTTATGCGTCCCCGCCGACATTAGCTCCACAGGGATGATGATATATATATAGAGAGATAGATAGATATAGATATAGATATATAGATAGATATACACACACATACTTAGTATGAATATATATATGTATATATACACATACTCACTCTCTCTCTCTCTCTCTCTCTCTCTCTACTTCTGAGATTGGTTCAGACTTCTTCCAGGTCACGCCCTCCAACTACCAAGACTGACCAATCATGGCATCATGGCTGCTCATGACGCTCCACACCGAGACACAGTCCAGCTCGGACACTGCCTCCTCCTGGGGGCCATCACTTCAGGGTCTTTAAGACCTTTCATGAATACCGCCCCAGGTCCCTCTTGCCGGGCCTCTCTGCCTAGCACGACTTTGCACAAGTCATCCTCAGCCACCGCCTACCTTATCGTCTTCAATGAACCTCCGAACTAGATTGCGCGAGGCATTACACTACAAACCCCTCACAAACTGGTGCCAACTGTAGAACCCTGACTAGAAGCACCTCACACTCCTATTACAATAGTTCCTCAATTCTTCATCTCAGTGGGAGAATAGATATATATAGATATACATATATATATGTATGTGTATATATATATAGATATAGATATAGATATGTATGTATATATATAATATATATATATATATATATATATATATATATATAGGTATACATATGTATTCATATAAATGTGTGTGTGAGTACATATATATATCTATATATATACATACACACACACACACACACACACACACATATATATACATATATATATATATATATATATATATATATGTGTGTGTGTGTGTGTGTGTGTATAGAGAGAGAGAGAGGGAGGGAGGGAGGTAGATGTTAAAGATCAATAGGCTGGTGTAAACCGACTTATACATCGCTAGTATATGAATGCACAGTGTGTTCATAAGTCGTGTAAACAATGTGTATTAGGGTCGTAGTTAGTGCATGTGTGTATAGTATGACTCATTTTTCAGTATTCGCGGCAGTGTGAAGATACACGTAGCAAATGATTCCTTTCACTTAAATACTTGCTTGCTGGCCTCCTTTTCCCTGTATGTGTTTAAAGGATTATCGTTATTGTTTTCTTATACATTATTATGATTATCATTTATCATTATCATTATTGCTGTTATTGTTATTCTTGTCATTAATATTTCACAATTAGAGGGTGAAACAATACGAATCCAAATTGGTTAGTCCTCTAGCCTTTGAAATGTGCTCTGGTATTGATGGCGTGATGAAACCAACCTAAATAGTTTATGTTATTTTCAGATTAATAACCTCTGCATCAAATTTAATTTTGACGCACTGTCATCTCTGTTTACACAGCTTTGTTGTGGTGCGAGTTTAAAAGCAATTTTAAAAAATCATGATAAACACTCCATCTTTCTCTTAATTAGGAGCACAGCCACAATTGCCCCTTCTTTAGTTTGTCATAGTTGTCAGTGCCTCTGCGAGAATGACCATGCGCTCTCTAACAGTGCTAGTCATGTTCATCCTCATCATTGGGGAGCTATCACCGATGGAGGGACCCTTCGTTTTCACCAATGAGGGTCCCTCATCGCATAGCCGCCAGGTAGGGGCTTGGCCCTTCTCTAGTTCTTTACGACAGGTGTGATCAATCTACCCAAGCCGCGAATTCCTAGGTCGTCTCACAGACCTTCTCCACCCAGGGTTGTCTTAGAGACAACTTGGTGGGTAGGATCATCCTTTGGGAAACGAGCCAGGTACCCGTATATCCTGAATGGCGGTCATGGATTGTGCAAGTAACAAGTTCTGTACCAGTCTCACGGTGTAACCATTGGCTGGACACGTGGTCCCACATTTGTGTTCCATGATCTGGCACAAGGATTTGTTACAAAAGTCATCAAAACTGGCAATTACAGGGCCTTGAAAACAAGTAGTTTGGTCTTTCTGCATAGGTATCGACATCTCCAAATACTCTTGTCGAGAGAATTCCTGATCCTTGATGCCAGGCCAATCCGTCAACTGATTTCCTGGTCTGGCAGCCCAGAGTCATTACCTACTAAGACATGTAGAGCTCTTTGTGACTTCAATGTCCTCACTGAAAGCTCACACCGATCGAACAGGTTCTCCTAGCAGGTACCCAAAGTCATGGATCTTGGTCTTAGTCCAGGAGAGCTCTAAACCCAGTGGCTTCACTTCACTGCTAAGTGCATCTTGATCCATCACTGGAGTTTCCAGAGACTCAGATAGAATAGCAACATCGTCAGCAAAGTCAATGTTGGCAACCTCTACAGTGACTTTGGACAGTAGTTCTGCCCAACATCCAGTCCATACAGGTGTTGAAACGTGTTGATGCCTCACTCCCTGGAGATTGCCTCCTAACAGTTAGGGAGGGTGGACAGGCATCCGGGTGGGGGCAGTGAACATCAGCTTGCTTCATCAGGATGATCAATTGCCACTAACATCGATGAACCAAACCAAATGCAGAGGAGGCCGCCCTCTCAGATGTGAGAAGACCTGGTAGTGGCTTGATTAGTGAACATAGCAAGGGCTATCATCAGAAGTCGGACATTTACTCTTGCAGACTTCTCCCCTACCATTTTTTTTTTTTTTTTTTTGGTATAGTGAGCATTTCCCTATGTTTGGTTTTGCACAATTGGACATTTCCCTACTTTGAGTTTGCTGTTGAAGGTTATGAATTAGATTGGTTATATTTTATTTTTTATTAGTCTTTACATTTTCTCACTACTCACGAGAAGAGGAGAATAAGGAAAAAAACAAATTATAAGTGGTTCATCAAATCTTCATTTTCTGAAGAATCACTGTTCATGGTAAGCCGAATATAATGCGCGTGTAGACATACCCTTCATAAAGAAGTTTGCAGCCCCCTCTGCCGGTGATGAGAAACTCTATTGAAGATTTGATGATTTCTCAATGGATTATTTTTCATATATGTAGCATTTATGCCATGAGGTCAACTTAAATTACACAGATGCTGCGGGATCAGATAAGGAGAATCCACATTCAGATTCCAATACTGTGGATCAAATAAAGATGGGCAACATGAATGAGACATGAATTGACATCAGTTCCTTTGCAAAATGCTGATTGTGAATAATAACCTTTTTCAATCCTGTGATAAGGACCTATGATCTGGTTAGAAGCCATCACTGCTGAAAACTGTCAGCTGAAGATAATATCAAGCAAACTTCAACATGAGTATGGTAGCATTAAGTGTAAGTACCAAGAAGTCGCTAACGTGTTATATAAAAGATAAATATCCAGTATTTCCCCACCCGAAATCTGCAACGAACCACCAGTAAGAAAATATCTGCTCTCGCTAAATTGCGAGTTGGGAAATGCCCGCCCACACACAATCATAATTTGCGGAAAAAAACACCCACGCAGACACGCACGTAGGGAGCTGCCCGCCTGACAAAAAATAACGGTTGGGATGTCCGGCATATTAAAGTCCGGTAGATTAAACGTACTGCACAATATCCAGGGGTAGCCACAACCATATCTAGAAGACTATAGCTTTTGGTAGTTGCTCCCCCCAATAAGATATATATACCATGATATTATGGTATTGAAACTGAAGCCTTCATTTTGCTTAATACCTCTTATCGCCGTGTGCATCTGTAAGTTTATGAAAAATGATGTGTGTAAACTTGATGTAAAAGATATGTTCTTCGCAAAACTAATTGCTGATAATTACTAATAACTTAAATTTTATAAAATAGTAGTCTCCGTTACATAATGATATTTAATTAAAATAATGAAACGGATGTTCATGTGATTCCTAGAACCTAACTTGCTTAAATGGGATTCTTGTTTGTTTACATGGAAACAGGGGTAATCTGCGAGCGCTTCGGAACATACGGAGAGTTCATACGGAAACGCAAAAAAAAAAAAGTGAAAAACTACCAATTCGATATTTTTTTCTATCCCGAATCGCTCATATTTCTGTCTTATTAAAACTAAAATACTCTCTCTCCTTCCCTTTCTCTTTTTCTTTCTCTTTCTCTTCTCATCTCTCTCTCTCCTTTAATGCTAGGGTGAGTACTATTCATATGCAAGAAATGCATATGGATGGGTGCTTATGTCTATATACCTAAATATATTCAGGTTACACATATGGATTTCAATTTTGTAGAATTAGCACCAGTTCAAAAGGACAAAATCTTATATTCCTAGGCCGAAAATGGTTTCATTATGATAGGGGTATCACGGCAAGATGTAAATTTTGTAAGAACTAGACCTGGTCTCCCCTTCTAATGATGAGATGACCATTTCTTTAAAAGATACGATTGCAGTTTGCTAATATTTTTTTTTTTTTTTTTTTTTTTTTAGCAAACTTGATGCATCCATCGTGCATGTGATTCATTGCCAAATTCCGTGCATCTGGAACGACAAAATATGTTTGCCATTTGGCGATCAGGGGTATTCTCACTGACAGCCTCCTTCCCACTGATATTATTAAACGTTTTAAATACAATGTATTTAAAATGCAATATATTTATAAGACAGATAGACAGAAGGAATGAGTGATTAGGTCAGTCAATTTAAGACAAAGAATTCACACGGTTTTTAAAGAAAAGGTATTTTTTGTCTGGAGCGAAATATCACGTCAGTGTTTGTTTAAGGCACAACTCGCTCTTAAAATCAGTACACATTTCGACAGATATATTAAGGGGTATTGGCAAATCACATTGTTCCCAAGTGTTTCGATAATATAAAGAAATTTTTTATGCATTTTTCAGAGGTCGTAATTGTGCATCTGACGGACGCTTTCGAACTGATACTAAAAAACATTCTAGTATGTAACTTTTTATTCACTTTCAATCATAATATGAATAAATAAATATACATATATATACATATATATAGAAATAAGTGCATATATATATGAATAGATAGACAGATGTAGATATATATAGATATAACACTCAAAATTACTTATTTTGAAAAAATCTAAATACAGAAAATGAACAAACACAAACACGTTTACAATAGAGAGTAACAGACCCTGTAAATTCATTCACTTGCATTTACCTAATTCCAATACAGGCATTGTTAAATATTTTTGTTGTAGGTATTACATTGCAGAAATGCTATCATATAACAGATAAACTTGCAGCTATTGGCCTTTGGCATTTTATTTTACGTATATCATGTCATGTATCATGCAATGAACTGTGAGTTCTATATAGATGAAATAACAACTAATGGCCATTGAAACTTGCTGTATACATACGTGCACATATATATATATATAGATATATAGATATATGCATATATATATATGCATATATATATATGCCATGACAATGCCTGCCATTCTTCATTCGATCTCCACATGGCAGACAACCATCCAGTAGTCCAGTAGTCCTGAAGCATCTAAAGGGAGACGTACCTTCCATCAATAGGTGTCGGGGCTTCCATTACCACCACCTGCCCGTAGGAGGCGGGACCTGGAAAGGAGGCGAAGAACTGGTAGCTGCTGAGGTCAGAGGACGTTGCTGCCACCATTCCGACCCTCACCTCGTAGTTCGCCTGACCCAGCGCGTTGTTGCTGCTCTCCATAACCATGGTCACACGTCGGATAGTCTTGACTGACACGAGCCACGAGTTGAGAGCTTTTGGAGCCACGAAACACTCGGAGATGTCGATGGGATAAATTCCATCGACAAGATTGGTCTTGAGTTTTTGTTAGTCTACATCGGGAGAACCTGTCACGGTGGCCCCAGTTGCCAGGTCTGGCTTGCGCGTCGTGTAGCAGGACACCGCGTCGGCCAGGTTGGTTTCCACGTAACCTTCGAGGAGGGTGATGTCTGAAAATATACACTGAGCAAGGCTAGCATCCAGACACCATACCTTGCACCATGTCAGTTGCTTGCATCTCGGAACACAGGCAAGGTAGGAAGACATAGTTAGGCCTTGAGGAAGAGTATATAGCACCTCCAGCCGAGCGAGAGAGACGGTCGACCGACGCCACATTTGAGAGTCGAAGTTAGCCGTTGACGCTGCCAGCATTAACATTACCAGGATGAAGTTAACACAGATCCTCATGATGCAGTTGCTTCCCGTTAAAGAATGTAAGTTCTTCTTCGCCTTGCAGCAGCGCTATTCTCGGGACGTTCAAGCCCACAAAAGAGTCTCAGCGAATAGCTTGGGTTGGGACCAGAAATTCCCAACAATTCTCATTGATCACAACCAAAAATCATTTAGACCTTACTCAAATGAACAAGCACATAATTACCATAAAAATGAGAACTACTTATAATTCAGATAAGAAATATCCTCAGCTACTGCTCAGTTTGAGAACAGCTGCTCTAAATGCATTTCATCTCGAAACTAATAAGTGCCCAGAGAGGGATGGAGAGGTTGATGCTGAGAATTAGTCTAAGAGATTGGAAGAGGGCGACGTGGATCAGGGAACAGACAAAAGTGGAAGATATACTCGGGAGCATCAAAAAGAAAAAATGGCAATGGGCAGGTCATATATGTCGGAGACAGGACAACAGATGGACAAAGAAAGTAACAGACTGGGTTAAAGATAACATAAAGAGGCCAAGGGCCAGACCTATGACAAGATGGCGCGACGAAATAACGAAATTTGGGGGTCAAGACTGGAAACAAGACCGCAAGACAAAGTTGGAAAAGATTGGGAGAGGCCTATGTCCTGCAGTGGATTGACCCAGGCTGATGATGATGAGGATATATATTTATGTATGTGTGTATATATATTTGTATATTTTTTTTATATATACATATTACATATATACATACATATATGTACATATATACACACATATATATATAATATATATAAATATATATATATATATCATATTTTAGTTTTTGCACTGCGACTTCTTAGAATGACAGCTCTATGCCTTTACCAAAGCACTTACACTTAATAGGAGTTGTCAATAATTCGTTATATTCTGTGCAAAACATGAGTAATGATCATGTTCAGTCATTCACTCTCTCTCTCTCACTCACTCACTCACTCACTCACTCACTCACTCACTCACACACACACACACACACACACACACAAACAAACACACACACAGACACACACACACAAACACACACACACACACACACACACACGCACGCACACGCACGCACGCATACACACACACGCGCATACACACACACACACACACGCATACACATACACACTTTTTATATGGATAAGGCGAATAGGATGCAATTAATCCTACAAGTGAGTTTATGTCAACGACTGTAAACACGAGACTCCATTTGTATTGAAAACTTCTATTCTAATTGCTCAGTGCGCTCGTGATCGTTTTAGCATCAATAATACTAATTTACAGCCTTCCGGTTGTCAAATGGAAAGCATCTAGATTGTTCCGGAAATGAAATTTCGAGATGAAATGCATTTAGAGCAGCTATTCTCAAACTGAGCAGTAGCTGAGGATATTTTTTATCTAAATTCTAAGTAGTTCTCATTTTTATGGTAATTATGTGCTTGTTCATTTGAGTAAGGTCTAAATTATTTTTGGTTGTGATCAATGAGAATTGTTGGGAATCTCTGGTCCCAACCCAAGCTGTTGTATGCGTGTGATAAACGCCCTGAGATTTATTTTTACAGTTAACACATGGTGCGCTTGACACGTATACAGGGAGCTCCCCATCGAAATTCCTCTTCAGGCGACCGGCGCACGCTCCTCTTGTGGCGGGCGACGCGTTTTCGTCGGCCGGCAGTTGGCGGACAGCTGTTTTCGAGTGCAGGCTATTCGCTGAGACTCTTTTGTGGGCTTGAACGTCCCGAGAACAGCGCTGCTGCAAGGCGAAGAGGAACTTACTTACATTCTATAACGGGAAGCAACTGCATCATGAGGATCTGTGCTAACTTCATCCTGGTAATGTTAATGCTGGCAGCGTCAACGGCTAACTTCGACTCTCAAATGTGGCGTCGGACGACCGTCTCTCTCGCTCGGCTGTACAAGTCCAAGCAGGAGGTGTTATATACTCTTCCTCAAGGCCTAACTATGTCTCCTTACCTTGTCTGTGTTCCGAGATGCAAGCAGCTGACATGGTGCAGGGTATGGTGTCTGGATGCTAGCCTTGCTCAGTGTATCTTTTCAGACATCACCCTCCTCGAAGGTTACGTGGAAACCAACCTGGCCGACGCGGTGTCCTGCTACACGACGCGCAAGCCAGACCTGGCAACTGGGGCCACCGTGACAGGTTCTCCCGATATAGACTCAATTAAACTCAAGACCAATCTTGCCGATGGAATTTATCCCATCGACATCTCCGAGTGTTTCGTGGCTCCAAGAGCTCTCAACTCGTGGCTCGTGTTCGACCTAGGGTCAGTCAAGACCATCCGACGTGTGACCATGGTTATGGAGAGCAGCAACAACGCGCTGGATCAGGCGAACTACGAGGTGAGGGTCGGAATGGTGGCAGCCACGTCCTCTGACCTCAGCGGCTACCAGTTCTTCGCCTCCTTTCCAGGTCCCGCCTCCTACGGGCAGGTGGTGGTAATGGAAGCCCCGACACCTATTGATGGAAGGTACGTCTCCCTGCAGATGCTTCAGGACTACTGGATGGTTGTCTGCCATGTGGAGATCGAATGAAGAATGGCAGGCATTGCCATGGGAGAGTTAAAGAAAAATGGTAATAGGATTAGTATCCACACACCAGTATCGTAGATATGTAAGATACAAAAGGCTTCTACATGTCATCTGAAATGGGTTTTCGAACACAGTGATTCAGGGACACAAGACAACTATTGCAAAAGGAAGTCATCAGCTTACCAAGCGGCTGTAATTGTACTGAATAAAAGAATACATATGTCTATATATGTATATATATACATATATATACATATACATATATATATGTATGTATGTATAGGTATATATATATATACACATGCATACATACATTTAAATGATAATCCATTTTAAACCGCGGCGTATTGCGGTAAGGTGGCCTTTTCCTTTGACAAGCTGATCCCCTACAGTATATGTGCCCCCTGCACTTACACTATATTATTTATCTAGCTAATAATATTATTATTATTAAAATCATTACCATTATTATCATCATCAGTACTATTATTATTCACCAGCCTTTAATTTCACTGCAGGAATTAGAGTTCTCTCAATTCATTATTCAGAAGCTCTTGGGCAGTACCACCCTTGCCCGACTCGATACCCTCCCTAGTCAACCGTGGTTATCTTGTGTCATAGCGGCGACGCCATGCAAACACTCATATATGTGTGTTTATGTAACACAAAAAATAAATTTGGTCCTATCACATTATCCAACAGATTGTAGAATCGAAATGGTTTGCTTTGTATGATTTTACCCTTAACTAATCGCTGTTTAGTATATTTGTATCATTATGGCAACGCACACACACACACACACAAACACACACACACACACATATATATATACACACATACATATATACATACATATATGTATAAATATAATACATATACATATAATATATGTATATGTATATGTATATATATATATATATATATATATATATATATATATATATATAAAATGTGTACAGCAATTGTTATTGCATCAGAATACAACTCATAGTTCACTGTATGTATAATACGTGTCATGATATACGTAAAATATATTGCACAGCACCAATAACTATGTCTATATGATATACCTATATGACTGCATTTCTTTATATGAAATAACTGCAGCAAAAATATCCAACAATGCCGGTATTTGGAATTATGCAAATCCAACTGAATGAATCTACAGCGTCTGTTACATTGTGCATTTCATTGTGGGAATTTTGCAAGAGAGCAAAATCGACGTTACTAGCCCTCATTTTTAGCTTGGGAATTGGAATTGCGCATCAGCTGTACACCTAGAGTAAACTATATGCATCCTAACAGACTGCCTGCACGGTAGATAGAATCTCTTAATCTCTCTTTCTCATGCTTACTCTGTATTGTAAACGTGTTTGTTTGTTCATTTTCTGTATATTTTGATATCTGTATACACACACACACACACACACACATATATATATATATATATATATATATATATGTATATATATATATGTATGTATATGTATATGTGTATATATATATATATATATATATATATATGTGTGTGTGTGTGTGTGTGTGTGTGTGTGTGTGTGTGTGTGTGTGTGTGTGTGTGCATATATACATATATACACATATATAGATTTATATAAGGTACTCCTTACACAAGATGGATTTATAAACTTTTCTCTAATTATCTGTATCTATCTTTATGTATATCTAGTATCTATTCACCCATCTACCTGTCTATCTGTAAGTCAATAGCTTTTTTGCATCTTACAGTGCTGAGAAGCATAGCCATTACTGCATGATCTTGGAACCCATCTGATATGTATAAGTCCTTGACTCCAGACAAATAAAAGTGAATAAAAAGTTACAAACCAGAATGCATTTTAGTATCATTTCGATAGCGTCAGTCAAATGTACAATCTATCTTTATGACCTCTGAAAGAATGCAAAACAATTGTCTTCCATTATCGAAACACTTGGGAATAATGTGATTTGCCAATAGCCCTTCATATATCTGTCGAAATGGTCGATGTGTACTGATTTTAAGAGCGACTTGTGCCATAAACAAACACTGACGCATCGCCATATTTCGCTCCAGAGAAAAATTACCTTTTCTTTGAAAACCGTGTGAATTCTTTATGTTTTAGATTGGCAGACCTAATCATTCATTCCTTCTGTTTCTCTGTCTTATAAATATGCCAGTATACGGTGTAAGCACAGTTGTTTAAATCGCACCTACCATATTTAGAACCAAACAAACTGATGCAGCCAACTTGACGAAAGTGAATAACATTTAGTCTCATCTTCACAATGTATTGATGAATACTTAAAACAACGTGTTCCATCATCATATTGAATGATATCAGCGATAAGGTTTTTGGTGACAATAACCTTGATCGTCAAATGGCAAACATATTTTTGTCGTTTCAAATATACATAATCTGACAATGAATCACAATACGCACAGCCAATACACCGACTGTCAATACTAAAGCCGTCTTTGGTAGAGAACAAACTCCCAATACATTAGGACTTTGGCCGATGACGTCATTAATCCTCAAAAATGCTGAGTGGCTGGGGAATGCACTGCCAGGCATAGGGCGAGTTAGGGAAAAACTATCGAACACCTCATTCCACACAGTACTCTCTCTTTCTGTTTCTCTCTATTCATCCCTCTGTCTTTCCCTCTCGTCCTCTCTCTCACTCTCTCCCTCTTGCTTTTTAAGTTTAGATCAGAGCCCCCAGCCCCCTCTCTTTTTTCTCTCTCGTCCTCTCCACCTCCCTCTTGCTCTTCGTCTCTCTCTCTTTCTTTTTCTCTCTCGTCCTCTCCTCCCCACTCTTGCTCTTCGTCTCTCTCTCTCTCTTTTTCTCTCTCGTCCTCTCCACCCCCCTCTTGCTCTTTGCATCTCTCGTCCCCCCCCCCCCTCTCGCTCTTCATCTCTTTCTCTCTCTCTTTCCTCTCACTCTTCTCCCCCCCCCCCCACACACACACCCCTCTCTCTCTATATATATTATCTGTCTGTCTGTCTCTCTCTTCCTCTCCCCTCTCTTTCTCTTTCACACATCCACCCACCTCGGTTTACCAGAGTCACTCATTTGGGTCACAAGAAAGTTAATACCATATTATTCACGCTCCTTTGCATGGCAATAAAGACAGGGTATTTTTTTTTTTAACTATACACCGATGACCACAAGAAGCAAAAAGTGCATAAATCGGTCAGCACTCATTTTTTTTTTATTTGCTGTGGTTGGTGTTTTCGTAAAATTGTATCATTTCTCCTCCTCATATCTGGCTATATGGCAAATACAGATTGGCCGATTACGTAATATAATTTTTTTTTTATTATATTGGCTTTATATGAGCATGTTTATTTACCTTCACTCAGTTTATAATATTTCTCTTGATTTTTTAAATATCCATTGCTATCAAAGCCATATTACATGTTCAGACTTTATACAAACACAATATAAAAAGTCAAAGACACTCTAGATTCAGAATGATCTAGAAATATATATTAACACATTAACACTTCATCCCTACCGCTATCTTTTTTTTTTGTCAGGCGGGCAATTCCCTTTGTGTATTTTGGTGCTATTGGGTATCTCCTTCTTGGCGTTTTGCTGCAAATTTGCTGGTACAAATGCGTAATACTGCTTGGAGTTATGGATTCCCCTTATCTGATCCAACAGCATCGGTGCAATGTAAAGGCATTCTTTATAACTTTCCCAAACCCCTAACCCTTTGGTACACTCTAATACATGTTTATCCTTTATGCGTACATTATTGTAACCTGTTGAAACGCCTTATTCGTTTGTATCAAAGTGTATACCTTCATCTTGATACGGCTTGATACACTCGGGCCATCTAATCAGAGCACGATATTTTTCAGATATTTTTCACTCAGTCTCAGACAGGAATTTATATATTAATTAATTATGAACCGCATCGTAAGTTTCTTGATAAAACTTTTTATTGTAAAGATGCATTACATATTTCTGTGCCTTTTTAGCGGGCCATCAAATACATGTTCACTGTATATGGGTAAGATTTGAGGTCAATCATGTCGGTTGTTGGAACGACTTGGTAAGATTTTCCAACATGTCCGAGTCATATGGCGTGGTACTGACTTCGGTGGAATTGAATGTCTTCGGAATCATTCTGTACCTCTCTGACATAACCTTATAGGCTCAATAATATCAAAGAAAATACTATGTATCTTGATTTGTTGATATAATTCAGTCAATAAGCCCAAGTAAATGTCCGTGGTAATCTAGTTGTCTGATTCGGACACAGAGCTCATTCCCGGTGGAGGTCTAAGATGAAAACCATGCAAAACATCACAATTCATGTAATAAGAAAAAATACTTTGACTGAATCTGAGAAATACATCTGAAAGTTTCCACAGCCTTGCGAAGCGAAGAGTGGTGTGTATAAACAATATAGGTTGCAGAGTAATAAATTACTTTTCCATTTTATTTGAAGCTTCCACAGCGTTTTGCTTATAATTAGAAGTCATACCAGCATTTTTTTTTCTTTTTTTACAAAACTTTGTCAGTATAAACTTCAATGATATTGTGTTTTGTAGTGACCATGATACAACTTGAAACAATGAACCAAAATGTTAGGGGTTTCGGGATGCTAGAAAAAGGCCATAAGTTGATCTCATTCCTGACAATAAATTCCCAATAAACTGTACATGTATGGAATTTATCATCACCAGCAGAGGGGGCCGCCAATTTCTTTATGAAGGGTATGCCTGTACACTGGGCATTATATTCGGCTCACCCATAGATCATGAACAGTTCTGCTTAAGAAAATGAAGAGTTAATGAACTACTTATAAATGTTTTCCTTATTCCCCTCTCCTCGTGAGTAGTGCAAAAGAAAACATTAACAAAACAAAAGATATAACCAATCTAATCAATAACCTTCAACAGCAAACTATAAGTATGGAAAGGTCTGCACAGAACTCTAAGTAGAGAAATGTCCGCCTGAACAAAACCGCGCGTAGGGAAATGCCCACCATGCCAAAAAGGATGGTAACTCAAGACGGGCAGTATCAGGTATCGATGAAACCTGACCTTATCAGGCGGTGTTACGTTACTTAGGTGACCGCTATATCGAGTGAAAACCTTGGTGTCTCACAAGCACACCAGAAAAAGGACACGGAATTTATGTAAACCACAAGATTTAATTTATTTATCTATCATCTCTGCTGTGTCTGTGCGCGCGCGCACACACACACACACACACACACATATATGAAACGAAATGGAGGCGAGGGCGCAAACAAACAACAGGTAAACTACTGTAAATATGAATATGATATTTTTTTGCTTTTACTTTTGCATTTAAGCACAAAACATTTTGAACAGTAATATTTCAAAATGATAAACATTCGTCCAAGGGCATGAATTCATTGAGACAACAGGGCTAGCACTACTAGAAGGAGCATGGCCCCTCTCGCAGAAGCATTGACAAGTATTTCAAGAAACTAATGAACAAACAGATGTGGGTGTGCACCTGACTAGCAAGAAGAGAAAGATGGAGAGTTAATCATGATTTTTTAAATTGTTTTGAAACTCGTGCTACAACACAACCGTGTAAACTGATTTGGGGATGCGTCCATAGTCAAATTGTAGTGAACGTGAGGTACACTCGGTAAAAATAAGTATCTTTACTCTTTCTGACTTAACAATAAGATACGACGACGAAACGGTTGGAAAAAGTGCTGTGACTTGATATTAGTATCCCTGCCAGGGGCGTCATTGGGGGGGGGGGGGTTGTCAACATCCCCCATTCCGCTGTTGTGCATCCACGCTAACATCCTAGCGGTTTCTGACAGTCTGTGTGCTGTAGCGTAATGCGAAGTCCCACCGGATGTTTCCAGCAGAACAAAAGGGATCTGCATTCCTTGTAGTCGTTATGGATTGTTAAAAAAATAAAATAAATAACCATGAAGAAAATGACTCACGGCAAGGGGACAGGGCAACTAACTAACGGACACGACCCCTTCTCAAATCCAGTTAGCTGTGAGGGGTGTTGACACTGAGTGTCATATGGGTTTCATTAGCTCATGATGTTCATGCACTTCAATGCAAGCTTCATGTTTGTATTTCATATAGAACTTTGATTTAGAGTTTAGAGTGACATTTACTTTAGCTTTTTCCTGCGTTATGCATCTGTTCCGCCCACTTTTGGCCTTGCCTCTGATTCAGTTGCTTGGTGTCGCCGGATCCAGAGATATACCTAATCTTGATATTTCGGCTCTTGATAGTCCCTTAGAGAAAAGCGTAATTATGAGGCTACGAATGATCTAGGAGGTCTCCATTGCTAATATTGCCATGATATGAGACCCTAGCCATGTCAACTCCAAAACATTTTCGGATACATTATGAAGCTTCATCCGTTCCGACCTTTGAAAATAATTACCAACATTTTCGAATCAACTCTTAGCAATAATTTAGTTATCATTTACTCCCTAGTAAAGACACAAATTTTTAGCTATTACATCAGTCCAGACTTTGCCAGCCAGGCCCCCCCCCCCCCCCCCCATCAACAGCAGCACTGCTCAGCACCATCTATAGACGTACTCGGCGGCCACCAGTCTGTTCTCTTCATCCCTGAAACTTACTAATTTTATTTTCCTGTTCTTTTGCCTTTTTATTTATTTATTGTTTATTTATTTATTTATTCATTTATTATTATTATTATTATTATTATTATTATTATTATTATTATTATTATTATTATTTTACTTGTACAGCCTCAGTTCTATTTCCATTTCCTTTAGATGGTTAATTGTTTCACTTTTAATTTTCATTTATGTTATTCAGAGACATTTTGTAACAAGAAACGAAGGAAATAAACACTATTATTATCAGGCATACGTTATCAGCCATGTGTTGGTGATAGAGCGCTCATGTGGCCACCCCTTTTCTGTACATAATCAACAAATCAAACAAATAAAATTGATTTCATCATGCCCTCTCTTTGCAGCACACATTTCTAAGGTTAGAGGACTGTAACTGGTTTAGAGTCTATTGCTTACCTTTGCATAAGACTCCCCTGCCAGCTCATAGCCTCTCCATCATCAAGACTTCTACAGTGCCTCCTCGTGGCCACCCATGGAAACTAGATACCTTGCGGTCCTAGGCTGAACTGTGGAGGCTCTTGGAGCAGCAGGAGGCCCTAAAGGTACAGAGCTATGGCGCACCGGCGTGTGGATACGCCCTGGCTTCGTACTAACTCCTGTCCCCGCGCCCCCTGGGGTTAATGGGCGGCTGTGGGGAGGCAGGCCTTGCCAGTCGGCCCCCCCGAGATAACCACAGGCAACGACCAATATAGTTGTTGACGCTGGGGGGAGGGCTAAAGTCCCTCCTACCCAGCAAGTACGGCGGGCTGTGGGTCCCTCCTGGTTGGCGACCGCTGGGACTCGGGTGGAGAGGGGGGGTTACCCCCAATCCCAGCTGGGTCCCAGCGGCCGCCAGCCTGGCGTGATGCTTGCTGGGGAAAGCCCCAGGGAGCCCTGCAGGTGGATTATGGGGCCTGCAGCCAGCCAACCTTCTCTATATGAGGCGGCGTCGGTAGGGGTGATAGAGGTGGCGCCCACCCGGAGTGACTGCCCGAGGTTAGACCTCAGGCGGACTGTCAGGGTGGGGGCTTGAAACATCCGTTCCCTGCGACAGGACGATCGGTTACCACTACTATCGAGGGAATTGAAACAGCTGAGAGTTGAGGTGGCTGCTCTCTCGGAGGTGAGAAGACCTGGCAGCGGCACGATTAGTGTGGGTGGCTACACCTACTACTGGTCGGGCCGCAGCGATGGCCACCATCTCCAGGGAATAGCCATAGCCATCTCCAGCAGACTTTAACCCTTGGTAGTTGAGGTCACTCCAGTCGATGAGCATATCATGGTATTGAGACTGAAGCTTTCATTTGGTTTCATGTCTCTTGCTGCTGTATACGCTCCTACGGATGTATATAAACTTGAGGTGAAAGAGATGTTTTACGCCAAACTTGCATCTGTGGCAGACAGATGTCCTCGGCGAGATATTCGTATTGTTCTGGGCGACTTCAATGCGGTATCCGGCTGTGATCGAGCTGGCTACGAGATGTCTGTCGGTCCTCATGGCTCAGGAGCTGATGCTGGCAGCGAGAATAGCCTCCTTTTCCGTGACTTTGCTAGGTCCCAGAAATTGAGGATTTCTGGCTCCTGGTATCAGCGTTCTGACCCGCATCGCTGGACTTGGTACAGCGATACAGGTAGAGTGGCCAAGGAGATCAACTACATCCTCGTTAGCACTCGATGGAGGATCCTCCAGAACTGCAGGGTATATCGAAGCACTGAGTTCTGTGGAACTGATCATAGATTAGTAGTGGCTACTCTCCGGGTCCACTTTAGAACCCCCCGTCGCCCAAATGAACACCCTAGGGTGTTTTATTTGGACAGATTGAGGGAGGAAGAGTGTACCCGGGGGTTTACCGAGGCTTTCTCTGGTCGTCTCACAGCACTCTAGGGCCAGACAGACCCTGTTCTTATGTGGGATACCTTCAAGCGCTTGATGCAGCTCAGGAATCCATTGGTGAACGCCCAAGAACAAGACAGAATTCCATCTCGCAGGAGACACTGGAAGCCACAGATGCTTGTCGTGCGGCTCGACTGTCAGGGGATCGCACCTTGCACCGCTCTCTGGTGCGCAGGACTAGGTCACTGTTGAGAAGGGATAAGGAACAGTATATCAGTTGTCTTGCATAGGAGGTCGAAAGCCATTTCCTTGTAAATGACCTTCGTCCTGCCTACCAAGCTCTGAGAAAGCTGAACTCCAAGCCCCCCTCACAGACGACAGCAGTCCGCTCAGCAAGTGGCCAGATAATCTCAGATCCTGATGGGGTGCGTGTGCGTTGGGCTGAGTATTTTGAGCAGTTGTATAAGGTTGATCCACCAACAGTTAACATGGATGCGGGTAATGTTAAGACTCCTCTACCAGATTCACCCATCAGCGAGGATCCACCCTCCCTGACCGAAATCAGGGGGGCGATCTCCAAACTGAAGAGTGGTAAAGCAGCAGGTGTCTGTGGCATCCCAGCCGAATTGTTAAAGGCTTTTGGAGAACCTATGGCAAGGGGCTTGCATGCAGTCCTGTCTGCCATCTGGCAGACTGGTACCTTTCCCCCTGACCTGCTGAGGGGTGTGGTCATCCCTCTCTGGAAGGGGAAAGGGGATCGGTGGGACTGCAGCAATCACCGAGGCATTACACTGCTCAGTGTACCAGGCAAGGTACTCGCGCACATCTTACTGAGACGTATCAGGGACCACCTGTTGAGGCACCAAAGACCGGAGCAATCTGGTTTCACTCCTGGTAAGTCCACAATAGACCGCATCCTGGCGCTTCGAATCATTATAGAGCGCCGTCGTGAGTTCGGACGTGGGCTGCTCGCAGCCTACATCGATCTCAAGAAGGCGTTTGACACGGTGCATCGCGAATCTCTCTGGGAGATCCTGAGACTAAGAGGAATTCCAATAAGGATTATTGGACTAATAGCAAACCTGTATACAGGCACTGAAAGTGCTGTAAAGTGTGGTGGGGGCCTGTCGAGCTTCTTCCCTGTTAGTTCAGGTGTGAGGCAGGGCTGTGTTCTTGCACCAACACTTTTCAACACTTGCATGGATTGGATACTGGGTAGAGCTACTGTCCAAAGTCACTGTGGAGCAACTCTGGGCAATATCAAAGTTACAGACCTTGACTTTGCCGAAGATGTTGCCGTACTCTCTAAATCTCTGGAAACCTTTGTGGCGGCTCTTGATGCATTTAGCAATGAAGCGAAGCCCCTGGGGCTAGAGGTCTCCTGGACCAAGACCAAGATCCAGGATTTTGGGGGCCTGCTAGGAGACCCTGTACAGTCGATACGTGCTTGCGGTGAAAAGATCGAAGTCACTTTTGAGAGGAAAATAAACAAATAGAGTGGTGTAAAATTCTAGCTTTGAACATTTTCTGTTGTTGAAATACTTATCACACCATATTTCGGATCAAAGATCGATCCTGCGTAAGAAAAAGTAAAAACTTTGGGATCTGATAATGGGCTAACATCAAAATTATAATCGTTGCATTATTATTGTCATTTGGGTGACTAAACTTTAAAATTTCGAGATCTGCTTCCCAGTTCAGTATCACCTTAACCACGCGAAAATCTTCATGCACAACAGTTCATGATAACGCTCCTTCGCTACAAATTACCTGAGTTTTTCTATAAGTAATTTGTTATCGATCAATCGCTCTTTAGGGAGGGATCACATTACGTCTAAGAAGAAAAGAAAGAAAAATATTAACAAAAACAGTAAATATATAAATCAATGTGTGTATATGTAATGTATACATACATATATATATATATATATATATATATATATATATATATATATATATATACATTTAAATGTATATAAATGCACACACACACACACACAGACACACACACACACACTCACATGCACACGTTCGGACGCACGCACGCACGCACGCACGCACACACACACACACACCCCGGGCACGGCAAAAGTCGCGGGCTCGCGCCCCGCTTCTCGGTCGGTTTGTGGCCCTGCCCTTCACACAGGCGACCGCTCCCGTCTAGACGTCCGGAATGGTTTTCGAGTACCGCCCCCTCCTCACTGAGGTGAAACAACCTTTGGATGGTTGCTTCTGAGGGATGAAAGGAACCAGCTGACAAAAAGGACAAAACCCCCCTTCCCTCACTGAGGTGAAACAGCCTTTGGATGGCTGCTTCAGAGGGAAGGGGGAAACACTTTGAAAAGACACAGGTCCTTTCCTTCCTCACTGAGGTGAAACAACCTTTGGGTGGTTGCTTCAGAGGAATGTAAGGAACTGCCTGGCAAGAACGCAAAACCTCCCTTCCCTCACTGAGGTGAAACAGCCTTTGGGTGGCTGTTTTAGAGGGAAGGGTGAACTACTTCGAAAAGACACAGGTCCTTTCCTTCCTCACTGAGGTGAAACAACCTTTGGGTGGTTGCTTCTGAGGGATGAAAGGAACCAGCTGGCAAAAGTGCAAAACCTCCCTTCCCTCACTGAGGTGAGGCAGCCTTTGGATGACTGTCTCAGAGGGAAGGAGGAATCCCTTTGAAAAGACACAGGTCCTTTCCTTCCCCACTGAGGTGAAACAACCTTTGGGTGGTTGCTTCAGGGGAACGAAAGGAAGTGCCTGACAAGAACGCAAAACCTCCCTTCCCTCACTGAGGTGAAACAGCCTTTGGGTGGCTGTTTTAGAGGGAAGGGGGAACTACTTTGAAAAGACACAGGTCCTTTCCTTCCTCACTGAGGTGAAACAACCTTTGGGTGGTTGCTTCAGAGGGATGAAAGGAACTGCCTGGTAAAAGTGCAAGACTCCTCTTCCCTCACTGCGGTGAAGCAACCTTTGGGTGGCTGCCTCAGAGGGCTGAGCAAAAGGGCTCCAAACAATGATGTCTCGTAGGTGGAAGGGCATCCCCTCTGGTCTCTCCCCAGGGGTTTACACCTACCCACGCGTTTGCCGTGCGTGGCAGCCTTGTGCGCTGTGGAGACGGGAGTCCTGGAGGTTGAGCGATGCCGTGAACGAGTACGCCCTGCGGCTAGCAACACGCCTCTTTGGTCCTCTATTCCAGCAAGACAGGCGGCCTGATCCCGGCCCGGTCACGGTCAATCGGCTGGTCTCCCCCGGGAGGCTAAGGTCAAGCAGTCATGCCGCCATTGGCACTCACAATGGTCCGTGAGTGCCGTCACAATGGCTATTGGCTGCGTATATCCTCTCATCACTCCTGTTGCTGTTAGACACTGGTTCTGACACTCAGCTTCCTCTTGTTGGACTCCGTGGTGGGTGGGGACGTGAGAGGATAAAGCACTTACCAATTCATAGAAAAAATAATCAAACACCCCCCACAAACTGAACTTACAGTTGACGAACCGCGCAAGGCCCAGACCACGGTAGTCACCATGAAGGCATATGTGCCTTCCGGTGGCAAAAGAAAGCCCCAAGCACAGGATGACACTGTCACCCCTGCTGCTAAGGTGGACAAGACCGAAGCCAATGGGTCTGTCCACCGAATAGTCAAAGATCTTGACTCGCGAGCTGGCCTCTCCAGGCCAGCAGCTAAGCCAGGGAGGCCCCTGAGTTCACAGACGGCCTCCCCGACTGAGAGGGGAGAGCAGGCTGAACCAGCCGCATCAGCTCCTGCCTCCTCAAACAAGCCCGAAAGCCGAAAGGGCGGGCCGAAGCGTCCGAGGCCGGATACCGACTCTGATGAAGAGTCGGGACCCCCTAAACGCTTCACCCAGTTCAAAGTGCAAGCTAAACCCGAAGGCTTCGACAATGCCTACCAATTGGTCAGGGCATTGGAGTTGCAACGGAAAATCTGGTTGTCGATCCGGGTCGCCCGAGATCAGGGCATGATCATAATGCCCAAAGATCAAGCTACCTTAAATTTCCTCCGGGAAACGAAGGAGCTAACTGATGGGAGAAAAGTGAGTCTTTCCCCACTAAGTCCCGAGGAAAAGAGAACCAAGATGGTGCTACTTGGCTTCTCAGTCTCGTACGATGTGGAGCTGATCGCTTCACACCCACAGGTCGTGCAGGCTTCCCGAATGTCGAAGGGGAAGACCCCAACCAGGCAAGTCCTGGTGACCATGAAAGGTGCCCCAACCACTACCCTTGATCTGGGTAACTGGGGCACCTACAACCTTCGAACGTATGTGCCAGAACCACTTCGGTGTTTCAAGTGCCAGAAATACGGTCACCACAAGGCTAACTGTACAGCCAAGCCTAAATGTGGTGTCTGTAGCAAGGCACACAACACAGAGGTATGCCTCAAGGCATACAAAGAGGAAAAGAGGGACACAACAGCCAAATGTCCCAACTGTGCCAAGAAGCATCATGCCTGGAGCCTGACTTGCTCTGTCAGGAAAAAGGCGGCCCTCAGGCGACAAGAGGTTGCTCAAAACCGATCAGACTTTGTTCCTGCCCCACCGGGCACCCATGTTTGGGGAAGGAACAAAAGCGAAAAGGCCCCCCGACCTCCTAAAAGGAAGGAAGCCGCCCCCCAGCCGACACCGGATGTCTCCAACAAAAAGGAGTTTCCGACAATGCCAAAGGTGCAGAAAAAGAAACTAAAGAAAAAAGTTTCTACGAGCACCACAAAAACCTCCCCAACAGATGATCATCTCCTCTTTGACGAGGACGATATGACTCTCCTGTTAACTGCTGTTGTCACAGCAGTAGCAACAGCCCTGGGGAGATCGAGTGAGGAGGCCGAGAAGGCAGTTTCGGTCGCCATGACGGCAATGACCCAGACTGTCGCAGCCCTGAAGGGAAGAAAGCTGGCTAGAGAAAAACCAGCCTCACCCTCACCCCAGGACGAGACTCCCCTCCCCACTCCAAACCAGGCCTTGCCTTCACAGGCAGAGCCAAAACAGGCTGAATCTGTGCAGCCAGAGCCAGATCACGCTGACCTTGCCCAGGCAAGGCCAGCAAAGCCAGCCAAGAAAAAGCCTGAGAGAAAAGCCGAACCAACCAAAGTCAGAGCTACCAAAGGCTCTCCACCCCCCAGTGGACCCAAGGATAGCCGAGAGGAGCCCTCAACCAGCGAGGACCTCGCAATGGAGTTGTCAGACTCCGACGATGTCTCTGATGTAACTATCACTGAGTAAAATCATGACACACCATCTAAGCATCCTACAGTGGAACATCAATAGCTTCTCTGCAAAGAACGCTTTTCTCCAAGCAGTAGTGCGATCAAGGAACATTGACATTGTCATGCTCCAGGAGACATTAACAGTGGACACTGTTTGCTTCTCAGGGTACCATGCCTTCACACTGCCACGAACACCTGGCAAGAGAGGCTTGATCACCCTTGTGAGAGCAACAATCCCCTGCTCCGCAATAGCCGATGCATCGCACTGTGGAGACGATGTTGAATCCCTTGCCGTCGAGATTCACCTGGCCGGGGGGCCCCTCAAACTGTACAATGTGTACAGCCGGCCACGCTGTAAAAGCTTAGACATCAGCCAGGTCTGTGCTTCTGCTGCACACGACCGAGTGATCATAGGGGGAGACTTCAATGCACACCACCCCATCCTGGCTCCCTGCCGGGCACCGAATGCGGCCGGCTATCACATAGCCGACGTGCTAGAGACATTCCCTGAGATCGCTCTCCTCAACACCCAAGAGCCAACGCATGTCAGAGGAGGGGTCCTAGACCTCACCCTGGCCACTGCGACTCTGGTGGGGAGGATTGGCTGGTGTGTCGATGAGACCGTCACAAGTGAGCATTACGGCACTATAACTACCCTCATGGATGCTGGCCCAGCCGAAATCCTAAGACCGAATCCAAGATGGAAAACAGACAAGGCCAACTGGCAGGCGTTTCAAAACGCCTTGGCCCTCTGTCTGAGATGCAACAATCCCCCACAAAGCGAAAATGTGGAAGTGCTCGAAGCCAGCCTGCTAAACGCCATTAATGAAGCAGCCTCACAGACCATACCCAAAACTCGGCCTGGGTCCAGAAGTCACAAAGACGCCTGGTACTTCAATGACGAGATCAGGGAGGTCAACCACACGGTGAACATGTGCCGAAAACTATTCCGAAGGCAAAGAACCCCTGACAACCTATCCCTCCTAAGGGAAGCTGTCACGGATGCCAAGGAAACTGCCAACAGAGTCAGGCAGGAAAAGTGGCTGGAATGGTGTGAGTCCTTCGACCACCAAACCACCCTTTCAGAGCTGTGGCAACGGGTCAAGCGAGCTACCAGCCGCTCAGCCCCGAGGTGCACCCATCACGACCCCCAAGCAGAGGCTAACAGACTGGCGCACGAGTTCTCTGCGAGAACGAGCAGCAACAGTCTGCCAGCCGAGCTGAGGGCAAGACAAGAGCGTCTACAGCCAGACAGACACGCTCAGATCAGAGAAAGGGCAGCCGAACCCGATAACTCAGACGTTATCTTTTCTCTGAGGGAACTAAGGAAAGCCTATAAAACCAGTTCCAACACAGCCCCGGGCTCTGATGGGATCTCGTACCCCATTATCTCCCACCTAGGACTAGCAGGTGAGCGTGCACTCTTGCAACTCATCAACAAGTCCTGGGAAACTTCCACTCTACCCCAGAGTTGGAAGAGGGCTACCATAGTTCCCGTCCTAAAACCAAAGGAGCCGGGGAAGTACCGCCCCATCTCTCTGCTCAGCTGCCTGGCCAAGACGGCTGAGAGGATGGTACTAAACCGGCTTCAATGGAAAACGGGACCCCCGCACGAACACCTTCACGGGTTCACAAGGGGCATGGGCACAGCACACAGCTTAGCCACGCTCTTAAGCACAATCAGCAAGGGCCCAGCTGTGGTGGTATTCCTTGACCTGGAGAAGGCTTTTGAACTGGCAAGTCCGCTTGCCATTCAGGAAAGCCTGATCCAGAAGGGAATCAGAGGAAAGCTCTTTGTTTGGATAGGTGACTACTTCAGGAACAGGATTGCCAATGTCAAATTCCAGGGTCACCTATCGCAGCACATGCCGCTCGAAAATGGAACGCCACAGGGTGGGGTTCTCAGTCCAGCCCTATTCAACACTTTAATGTCCTGCATCCTCAACATAAACCTCCCAGTGGGGTGCCAGATCATCTCGTATGCAGACGATCTCGCTATCACCTCCACTGGACCACGCAGCCAGAATAAAGCCCAGCGTTGTCTGGACCTCGTGTCAGAGGAGTGTTGTAGGACAGGACTAAAGATCTCTGCTGCCAAATCCAAAGCCATGGCTTTGAGACAGAGAGTTCGAGGCACAAGACTGAAAATCCAGGGAGTGGAATTAGAATGGGTCAAGGACTACCTATACCTTGGGGTAAGGATAGACCGGACCCTCTCCTTCCATAAGGAGGTCCAGTACCTGGTTGACCGAACCAAAGCAAGACTGTCTGTCATGAGAGCAATGACTGGGAGACGCATAGGGGCCAGACACAAAGTACTAAGATCATTCTATGTACATGCTGTCCGGCCCATTGTGGACTATGCCTCAGTCGCTCTAATTGCTGCAAAGAAAAAGCACACAGACAAATTAGAAACAGTCCAAAATGAAGCTGCCAGGATCATTCTGGGTGCCCCGAGGTGGACGAAGGTCCTCAACCTCCTGATGGAGGCAAACCTTCTCCCCCTGGACTCACGAATCGATCTAACGGCAACACAATTCCTGTCAAAGGTCATCCAGGCTCCCAGGAACACAAGCCTAAGACAAAAATTAGTCAGATGCCTCGAACAAGACAATGAGCTCGTTGCAAACAACTCCTGGCTGTCTCATACAGCCAGGGTGTTGATACGCCATCAGCTCAAAGAACAGCTTCTTGCTAAGGGCATGGACTCCCCCCACCCCGACTTTG
>NC_061823.1:31636639-31644139 GCF_019202785.1 Penaeus chinensis
AGGGCTGTTGGAGGAAGATTTAGAAGGCAGATTTAGAAGGCAGCATGCCAGGTTAGCAACTGCCATGGTATATGTCTGATGTTTAAGCTTGAGACATTTGTTACTGAGAGCAACACACATCCAGAAGTCCCAAAATCAGGCTATCATGCGAACCCAAATTTCGAAACTAGCCTTTCCTACCCTCTATTTAGTCCCTAGACAGGGGGTCAACCCTTTCTTAGTACTTCATGCCGACTTATAGAAAATGCAACATTAAGAACTTTGGCTGTGTGAGGGTGTTGTGGACTTAGTCTCTGAGTGGTGACATGCATAGTTATTTTCATCACTTTACAGTATATATGAGGCTGCTGCAGATGTACTTGTGTTGCTTATGACTCTATTTCTTATGCTCTATAAGATGGCAGTGTCCATTTCCCCCAATCTTTGTATATTGCTCTCAGTGACATGAACCAAACTTGAAATTACTTTGGTTATGGTAAATATTCAGATTACCTTAGTATCATGGTACCAGGGACATGGCAGGGTGCACCCCATTTATGTACAGTGGGAGAGAGCAGGACAGACTCAGGATCAGGTGCTCTCACACATCGATTGTATCCTGCCTAGAATAAGTATAGGATCCTTTGTTTTCTAGGTCGGGTTGGCAGGCATCACCTCCCCTACAGGGGGGAAAAAATAGTGACTTATTCAGTGTATTATTTTAGTGATGTATTTCATGTATATTATTCACATTTTAGCCTGGAATTTCCTTGGTACCTTTTATGCCCTTCTCTGCTATATGGGGTATTGGGAGGGTTCTGCGGCAAATATCCAACTCACGTGGGAAGTAGAGGGTCATGCAAAGGTATTCTAAACAATTAGAAAGTTTATTATTTATAAAATGTGCTTGTGAGAGTAATTACCCTATAAGTTACCTTTGGTCAGGCTCTGGTAAATAATCTGGCACTGTAGAGCTAATAGACCTTAAAGAATATATTGTTAAATACTACAAGCTTTGTCTATCCACATGTATATGGTGGGTGTTTGTTGGCTTTGATTATGGATCAGATTGCAGATACCACTCATGGTCCTGTTTTCTGAACAGATAATTAATAATTTCTTTGGAACAGTAAAGAGTAAGGAAAATTATTATTAACTAAATCAGTTGATCCTTCTTCATTCACAACTGTCATGTCCCATGTGCAACTAACACAAAAAAAAAGCTACTTATATTAATTTTGTTTTCCTTGCAGCAAAGTTTGAGGTAGTCTCATGGTAAAAGAATTCCAGCCATGTCAAAAACTGAATCAGACAAAGAAAATGTTGACTCAGCTAAAATGGCAGAGCAGACATCGAAGGCAAACAGAAATGATTTGCCTGGGAGTTCCTCTGGGCCTCAGAACTTGGCCCTCAACACGCACAAGGCTGGAATGGAAGGTGAGGGTCTTCTGCAAGTTCGTTTTAATTTTCTTCTGTCATGGTAACAGCATATAAAACTGCAAGGAAACTGGGTAGATTTCCTTTTTATGTTGAAAAGGCTATTTTCATGTTGTATTTCTTTACTTTACTTTCAAATTGCCTGTAAATATAAATGAGGGTTAGGATTTCTGTTTTATAATCATATAATGGTGGTTATTTCTCTTACTTTTATGATACATCTTTTGTTTTTACCTTATGTTATTTTTTGTTCATTAAAGACATTTCTTTCTTATTTAGGCTTAGATACAGAAAAGATAAATGAAATTATCAAGAAGGCATCAGAAGGGTCCCGGTTTTACCAACACAAGCAAAAATGCCAACAGCGCCTTGATGCAAAGATAGTGGAAATGAAGCGAGCTGCGGAAGCCTTCTCTGAGGAGCAGATTAAGAAAGCAACGCTGCAGGTTTGTTCTCTACAGATATATATGTGTGTGTGTGTGTGTGTGTGTGTGTGTGTGTGTGTGTGTGTGTGTGTGTGTATGTATGTATGTATGTATGTATGTATGTATGTATGTATGTATGTATGTATGTAGACACACTGACACAGTATATACTCCAAGTATGTATGTATGCACATTTAGACAAGTAGGCACACACACCCCCAAACCCCCCCCCCACACACACACACAACACACACACACACACACACACACAAACACACACACACACACACACACAAACACACACACAAACACACACAAACACACAAAATGTGGATACACCAGGTGCTGCATATTGAGTTGATTTTCCACATACCTAATTATTCTTTTTGTCAGATGGACCACCTTGTGAAGGAATTAGAATCCAGGAGGGATCTAACACGCACAATTGTCCATGTAGATATGGACATGTTTTACGCTGCAGTGGAAATGCGAGATGATCCATCTCTAAGGTAAGGGGGGTTGTGCGAGATGATCCTTCTCTAAGGTGGGTTGTTTGGTGTGTAACATTGGATAGGCTTGTTTAAGCATTTTCTTGTCTTTTGCTACATTAAAAATTTCTGGTTATCTCATTTTTCTATTTTATATATTTCCTGAATGTTAAATTTCAGGGACAAGCCAATGGCAGTTGGGAGCACAGGAATGCTCTCCACAAGCAACTATGCTGCCAGGAAGTTTGGCGTTCGAGCTGCCATGCCAGGCTTCATTGGCAAAAAATTGTGTCCTGATCTTGTGATTGTTAAACCAGATTTCACGAAATACAAGCAAGCTAGCAAGGAGATCCAAGAGATATTTTCTCAGTATGATCCCAATTTTTGCCCCATGTCCTTGGATGAGGCGTATCTGGATATAACGGAATACTTAGTTAAGAATGCACATGTGGTTGAGATGGAAGATGAAGGTATGTTTCTTTTTCACCTCTGAGTCTCTTGTTCTCCATATCTCCCTGATTATGCTATGTAGATTTTGAAATCACTCTCCCTCTCCCTCTCCCTCTCCCTTCCCTCTCCCTTTCCCTCTCCCTTTCCCTCTCCCTTTCCCTCTCCCTTTCCCTCTCCTTCCCTCTCCCTCTCCCTCTCCCTCTCCCTTTCCCTCTCCCTCTCCCTTTCCCTCTCCCTTTCCCTCTCCCTCTCCCTCTCCCTTTCCCTCTCCCTCTCCCTCTCCCATTCCCTCTCCCTTTCCCATTCCCTCTCCCTCTCCCTCTCCCTCTCCCTCTCCCTCTCCCTCTCCCTCTCCCTCTCCCTCTCCCTCTCCCTCTCCCTCTCTCTCTCCCTCTCTCTCTCTCTCTCTCTCTCTCTCTCTCTCTCTCTCTCTCTCTCTCTCTCTCTCTCTCTCTCTCTCTCTCTCTCTCTCTCTCTCTCTCCCTCTCCCTCTCCCTCTCCCTCTCCCTCTCCCTCTCTCTTGCTTTTTGTATAGTGCATCATATTATGTAGATACTGACTACACCATACTTCAAAATTCAAGAGTATTATATTTTTGTACAACTAAAATGTTTATGTTGACACTTACAGATTGCGAGACTCCAGCAGAATGCGTTGTAAACGAGATGAGGCGGAAAATCCAAGAAAAGACGAAACTAACAGCTAGTGCAGGTTAGGGTCATGATTATTTTCTATTAAGAACATATAATATTAGGCCAAGTGAAAAACTATTTAGGTTTGTGTATCTTGACATGTCATAATTTATAGGTTGCTTTTAAAAAAAATGATAACATTAATTGATATTGATGGAAATTCCATTCAGTCAAGAGAGCTTGTATAAACTGGAATTGCATGAAAAGAGATGGTATTAAAAAAATAGTAATAATGATAATAAAAATAGTATTAACAGTACTGGTAACAATAGCAATGATCATTTGATTAATGATGATGATGATGATAGTGATATTAGTAATGATGATAATAGTAATAATGATAATAATAATAGTGATAAAAATGATAACGTTATTCATGAAAATAATGATGTTGAAGATGATGATAATGATAATAATAGTAATAATAATAATAGTTCTAGTAATGATGGTAATGATTATTTATTTATTTTTACTGCAATTCCTTTTTGCGGGGATGGCAAGAATACATGCTTTGTCCATTGTCTTTGTATCTTTTTTCATATAACTTTACTGCTCTTACTGTTTCATTATCTAGCAGTTTGATCATGTATACAGGGACATTAACTTTACTTGCACAAAACTTTACTTTCTGAGCTGTGTTAGTAGCATCAGTCAGGAGAAAAGACAAGGGTTAATACTGCACAACTGTTGTTTAGATAGACATTTTAAACTCTGCCATTGGCAAATCACTTCGATTTTCCTGTAGCTTTGTTTAAGATGTTGTACTTTTAGGAATTTGTATATTTTCACCATTCAGAGAGGTTTGAATAATTTGAATTAGATTTCTTTTTTCATTCACTGAATATTTCTCTTTATCGACTTGGTTTTGAACATTTATTTCAGGCATTGCATCCAACACACGCCTTGCGAAAGTCTGCAGTGACATGAATAAGCCTAATGGGCAGTATTACCTACCTCCAGAGCGCCAAAGGATTATGGATTTCATATCTTCATTACCTATACGTAAGGTAAATACACGTCTTATTTAGTAATGGAGCTATGTTATTGCCGTCAGTATGGGAAGTATCAGCCAATTTTTGAGTATCAGTGTTTGTATCACATAGGTGTAGATGTGGCAGATGCTGTAATATTTTTTCTCTTTCACTTGTGATGTGATGGAAGGAAACTTCATATTTTTATGGTTGGAATGAGTAGTTCAGTAAGGTAATTATTTATTCACATAAGCAAATTAACAAGTTAGTTTTTTATTTTAATCTTGGGAATGCAAGGTAGGATGTATTATAGATATTGACCTCAGTTCAGTAATCATTTTATGGAAAGTTACACTCCAACCCCTAGGAGAGGGGGGGGAGGGTTATTGCATAAAAGATTGGAAATATAATTGGAAATAGCAGACTGCTATTCATTTGCTTTTCTTTTTCTGACATCAATTAAAGTAGCTTTATCTATTTAATCAGATAAATTACGTAAATTTAAAATAATGGTGACCATATTAGGTATTGGCCAAATATCAGTTATTGTTTAGTATCGAAGTTGAAAAGTGCTTATCTGTATCATTATTGGTATTGGTCCAAATCTGGCATACACCACTGCTGGAAATATCCTTTGTTGTCTAGGCAGCTAATGTTAAAAAAAGAAGTTTATATATGTTAAACTCAATTTGTCTTTGTATGAAAATGCTGCTGCTTGTCAAGGTATTGATTGTTTCTGAAAGCTTTCCTTAACCTAGTGCCTATTCCTTTTGTTTGATATTCACTGTTACATCCACAAAAATTGCTGATTCTCAGTAGCATTCAGCCTGGATAAGTAGGATGTCTAACCCATGAGCTGTTGACATTTCATAATAGCATTTACAATCCAATAAGAAAAATGTTTATTATTTATTATTATGCAATTATTTTTCAAAAGTATTAAGAAGAAGAGGCTATGGTTATGAAATATGGGCAAGTAATAGTAGAAGGATAGCTGAAGAGTGCTTATACCACAAATTCATCACTCATTTTACAACAACTATGAAATCAGTTTCAGAGTAAAGAACATCATCAAAGACAGAAGATTGTCATGAGTTCATGATCATTGCCAAAAAATTATACAAGCGGTAGTTTTCTTAATGAAGAATTTGCAGCCATATAGGTTTCACTCACTCCCATCCTCTGGTCATGAATACTGATCAGCTGATTGTGTCAGCAATGGCAGGGGACATCACCACTTCCCTTATCTCCAGAGAACAAGCAAATCTGATTATAGTTCATACTTTCCGGCCACATGTGCTGGTACGATATATTGATGAATAGTACATGAGGAAGATGATTATTAATTCATGGAAATATAAAATTGATAAGAAGTGTATATTATTATTCAGTTCATGAGTAACATTTCTATCACTAATTGTCAAATGTGAAACAGCCTTACTAGCTAGCCTGCAGCTCATGTGTTAGAAGATATTGAAAATCCAATTACACTCACACCTTGTTTTAACAGACAAGAGGGAGGGGGGCATCCATATGATATTGCCAATCATCCATAGTTACTGACATTATTCTGGTTTTACATGAAAAAAAGGAATGATTATCTAACAATTAATGATAAATAATCATATGAAAATAGCAATAAAGAGACTCCCAAAACACTAATTATTCTATCAGGCATGAAAATACTTTAGCAAGTGTGATAGCATAATATAAGAAAATAAAGTAAAAATGGAGATGATGATGTGCCCCATTTTTCTGTGTACCTATATATTATTATTTTTTATTCCTCTGTCTTTCAGGTATCTGGCATTGGGAATGTGATGGAACAGCAGCTTTCTGCCATTGGAGTGAATCTTTGTTCTGATCTGATGAAAAAGCGAGGGCTCCTGAAATTGCTCTTTTCTGATATCAATTATAACAACTTTCTTAGAATTACTTTGGGATTAGGACACACAACCCTCAGCACCTGGACAGAAAAAGACCGTAAGTCCATTAGTACAGAGACCACCTTTCGAGGCACTGCAGATCGCAATGTGCTCTTCACCATCACCAAAGATCTCTGCCATGAACTTGCCGATGAAATGTCTCAGAAAGATATATTTGGGAAAGTCTTCACTCTCAAATACAAGACAGTAGACTTTCAGATTAGAAGTCGTGCACACACTTTCCCAGATGCTGTTCAAACAACAGAGGTACTGGCAACTACTGCTCGGAGAATCCTCCAGCATGAGATGGATGTATCACCACAGCCATTATCTCTGCGACTTATAGGGGTGAGAATGTCTAACCTCCTAAGTTCTTCTGAAGTTGGACCAAACCGACAGTCAACACTAACTCAGTTATTCTCAAACAACAATGTCAGTTGTGCCACAAAGCATTGCCCTGAAGACAAGAAGTCCACACATTCACAAAAGAACAATGGTGAAAACCAGGTATCTGCTCAAAGTAGCATGTCTGAGAATGCTAACAAGAAGTCCATTCCAAATCAGGGCTTGAAAAATGCATCCATTGGGCGGTATCTCTCAAAAGCTCAGAATGTAAAAAGTCCTGTCAAAAAGATTAGCTATGAATGTCCAGTTTGTGGAGACTCTGTTGAAGTTCCAAGTCTTGTGGAGTTTAATAAGCATGTAGATTTATGCTTGTTACAAGGATCATCAGTAAATGTCCAGTCACTTGAAGATTCCAAAAGGTTAAGCCATAAGGAGGAAGAAGTGTTTAACATTAATACAATAGATACAGAGGAACCAAGTAACAATGAAAATTTGAGACACACTGAGAGTTTAAAAGAAACATTACAGAATGCACAGAGCAGTTCAGCCTCTGCTTGTTCAAATAACAGCAGTTCCAGAGGCATATATACTTTCTCTGACTATGAAAGTGATGAAGAATTGGATTTTCTTGAAGACAATAACCTTTCCAGTGATTTAAGAATATCATGTGATAGGCAAGAGGAGGATGACAAAATTTCAAGTAATCATGAATGCAAGCTCTCATGTCCCATCTGTGAGGAAGAGTTTGAAAACATCACTGCTTTGAATGACATGTTGATGACTGTTTG
>NC_061823.1:31646639-31651639 GCF_019202785.1 Penaeus chinensis
CACACACATACACACACACACGCACGCACACACACACACACACACACACACACACACACACACACACACACACACACACACACACACATATATATGTGTATGTGTTTGTGTGTATGCGTGTGTGTGTGTGTGTGTGTGTGTGTATATGTATATGTATGTGTGTGGGTGTGTGGGTGTGGGTGTGGGTGTTTATATATATGTATATATATATATTTATTTATTCATATATTCATATACATATACACATATTTAGCCTTATATATATGATATATATATAATGATAATAATAATTTTTATTATGATTATTATCCTTATTATTATTTTTGTCATGATGATGATGATTTTTCTAATTATTATCATTATCGTTATTATGTTTTACATTATCATTAATGTTATTATGTTTTACATTATCATTAATGTTATTATGTTTTACATTATCATTAATGTTATTATGTTTTACATTATCATTAATGTTATTATTCTCATTATTATCATTATTATTATAGTAAAGATAAAGATCATCATAATGAAATAATGATGATGATGATGATAACGACAATAATAAAAACTATAACAATGATGTTTATAATGACGATGATAATGAAGAGTGATAATAATAGTGATAATAACACTGATGATACACGGTGATGATCATGATGATAACAACAGCAACAAAAATAAATAATAATAATAATAATTCTCCTATCAACCTACAGACATAAGGCCCTTTGCTGTTGTAATGCGTAAACATTTTTTCTGTAATTTAAGTTGTTGAGCGGTTTGTCTCCGTATCATGAACATCTTCAGCGCACAGGTTCGTTTCTCGTGGTTTGGAGCGTGGAGCTTCATTTGGAACTGCTACTGCAACTGAAGCGAGGGTTGGATCTCTTGATGCAACTGAAGCGACGGTTGGATTTCTTGATGCAACTGAAGCGAAGGTTGGATTTCTTGATGCAACTGAAGCGAGGATTGGATCTCTTGATGCAACTGAAGCGAGGATTGGAGCTGTTGATGCAACTGAAGCGAGGATTGGAGCTGTTGATGCAACTGAAGCGAAGGTTGGAGCTGTTGATGCAACTGAAGCGAGGGTTGGATCTCTTGATGCAACTGAAGCGAGGGTTGGATCTCTTGATGCAACTGAAGCGAGGATTGGAGCTGTTGATGCAACTGAAGCGAGGGTTGGATCTCTTGATGCAACTGAAGCGACGGTTGGATTTCTTGATGCAACTGAAGCGAAGGTTGGATCTCTTGATGCAACTGAAGCGAGGATTGGATCTCTTGATGCAACTGAAGCGAGGGTTGGAGCTGTTGATGCAACTGAAGCGAGGGTTGGATCTCTTGATGCAACTGAAGCGAAGGTTGGATCTCTTGATGCAACTGAAGCGAGGGTTGGAGCTGTTGATGCAACTGAAGCGAGGGTTGGATATCTCGATGCAACTGAAGCGACGGTTGGAGCTGTTCATGCAACTGAAGCGAGGGTTGGAGCTGTTGATGCAACTGAAGCGAGGGTTGGATCTCTTGATGCAACTGAAGCGAGGGTTGAAGCTGTTGATGCAACTGAAGCGAGGATTGGAGCTGTTGATGCAACTGAAGCGAGGATTGGATCTCTTGATGCAACTGAAGCGAGGATTGGATCTCTTGATGCAACTGAAGCGAGGGTTGGATCTCTTGATGCAACTGAAGCGAGGGTTGAAGCTGTTGATGCAACTGAAGCGAGGATTGGATCTCTTGATGCAACTGAAGCGAGGGTTGGATCTCTTGATGCAACTGAAGCGAGGGTTGGATCTCTTGATGCAACTGAAGCGAGGATTGGATCTCTTGATGCAACTGAAGCGAGGGATGGATCTCTTGATGCAACTGAAGCGACGGTTGGATCTCTTGATGCAACTGAAGCGAGGGTTGGAGCTGTTGATGCAACTGAAGCGACGGTTGGATCTCTTGATGCAACTGAAGCGAGGGTTGGAGCTGTTGATGCAACTGAAGCGACGGTTGGATCTCTTGATGCAACTGAAGCGAGGGTTGGAGCTGTTGATGCAACTGAAGCGACGGTTGGATCTCTTGATGCAACTGAAGCGAAGGTTGGAGCTGTTGATGCAACTGAAGCGAGGGTTGGATCTCTTGATGCAACTGATGCGAGGATTGGAGCTGTTGATGCAACTGAAGCGAGGGTTGGAGCTGTTGATGCAACTGAAGCGACGGTTGGATCTCTTGATGCAACTGAAGTGAGGGTTGGAGCTGTTGATGTAACTGAAGCGAAGGTTGGATCTCTTGATGCAACTGAAGCGAAGGTTGGAGCTGTAGATGCAACTGAAGCGAAGGTTGGATCTCTTGATGCAACTGAAGCGAGGGTTGGAGCTGTTGATGCAACTGAAGCGACGGTTGGATCTCTTGATGCAACTGAAGCGAGGGTTGGAGCTGTTGATGCAACTGAAGCGACGGTTGGATCTCTTGATGCAACTGAAGCGAGGATTGGAGCTGTTGATGCAACTGAAGCGAAGGTTGGAGCTGTTGATGCAACTGAAGCGAGGGTTGGATCTCTTGATGCAACTGAAGCGAGGGTTGGATCTCTTGATGCAACTGAAGCGAGGATTGGAGCTGTTGATGCAACTGAAGCGAGGGTTGGATCTCTTGATGCAACTGAAGCGACGGTTGGATTTCTTGATGCAACTGAAGCGAAGGTTGGATTTCTTGATGCAACTGAAGCGAGGATTGGATCTCTTGATGCAACTGAAGCGAGGATTGGAGCTGTTGATGCAACTGAAGCGAGGATTGGAGCTGTTGATGCAACTGAAGCGAAGGTTGGAGCTGTTGATGCAACTGAAGCGAGGGTTGGATCTCTTGATGCAACTGAAGCGAGGGTTGGATCTCTTGATGCAACTGAAGCGAGGATTGGAGCTGTTGATGCAACTGAAGCGAGGGTTGGATCTCTTGATGCAACTGAAGCGAGGATTGGAGCTGTTGATGCAACTGAAGCGAGGGTTGGATCTCTTGATGCAACTGAAGCGACGGTTGGATTTCTTGATGCAACTGAAGCGAAGGTTGGATTTCTTGATGCAACTGAAGCGAGGATTGGATCTCTTGATGCAACTGAAGCGAGGATTGGAGCTGTTGATGCAACTGAAGCGAAGGTTGGAGCTGTTGATGCAACTGAAGCGAGGGTTGGATCTCTTGATGCAACTGAAGCGAGGGTTGGATCTCTTGATGCAACTGAAGCGAGGATTGGAGCTGTTGATGCAACTGAAGCGAGGGTTGGATCTCTTGATGCAACTGAAGCGACGGTTGGATTTCTTGATGCAACTGAAGCGAGGGTTGAAGCTGTTGATGCAACTGAAGCGAGGATTGGATCTCTTGATGCAACTGAAGCGAGGATTGGAGCTGTTGATGCAACTGAAGCGAGGATTGGAGCTGTTGATGCAACTGAAGCGAAGGTTGGAGCTGTTGATGCAACTGAAGCGAGGGTTGGATCTCTTGATGCAACTGAAGCGAGGGTTGGATCTCTTGATGCAACTGAAGCGAGGATTGGAGCTGTTGATGCAACTGAAGCGAGGGTTGGATCTCTTGATGCAACTGAAGCGACGGTTGGATTTCTTGATGCAACTGAAGCGAAGGTTGGATTTCTTGATGCAACTGAAGCGAGGATTGGATCTCTTGATGCAACTGAAGCGAGGGTTGGAGCTGTTGATGCAACTGAAGCGAGGGTTGGATCTCTTGATGCAACTGAAGCGAAGGTTGGATCTCTTGATGCAACTGAAGCGAGGGTTGGAGCTGTTGATGCAACTGAAGCGAGGGTTGGATATCTCGATGCAACTGAAGCGACGGTTGGAGCTGTTCATGCAACTGAAGCGAGGGTTGGAGCTGTTGATGCAACTGAAGCGAGGGTTGGATCTCTTGATGCAACTGAAGCGAGGATTGGATCTCTTGATGCAACTGAAGCGAGGATTGGATCTCTTGATGCAACTGAAGCGAGGATTGGATCTCTTGATGCAACTGAAGCGAGGATTGGATCTCTTGATGCAACTGAAGCGAGGGTTGGATCTCTTGATGCAACTGAAGCGAGGGTTGAAGCTGTTGATGCAACTGAAGCGAGGATTGGATCTCTTGATGCAACTGAAGCGAGGGTTGGATCTCTTGATGCAACTGAAGCGAGGGTTGGATCTCTTGATGCAACTGAAGCGAGGATTGGATCTCTTGATGCAACTGAAGCGAGGGATGGATCTCTTGATGCAACTGAAGCGAAGGTTGGATCTCTTGATGCAACTGAAGCGAGGGATGGATCTCTTGATGCAACTGAAGCGAGGGTTGGATCTCTTGATGCAACTGAAGCGAGGATTGGATCTCTTGATGCAACTGAAGCGAGGGTTGGAGCTGTTGATGCAACTGAAGCGAGGGTTGGATCTCTTGATGCAACTGAAGCGAGGGATGGATCTCTTGATGCAACTGAAGCGAGGGTTGGAGCTGTTGATGCAACTGAAGCGAGGATTGGAGCTGTTGATGCAACTGAAGTGAGGGTTGGATCTCTTGAAGCAACTGAAGCGAGGGTTGGAGCTGTTGATGCAACTGAAGCGACGGTTGGATCTCTTGATGCAACTGAAGCGAGGGTTGGAGCTGTTGATGCAACTGAAGCGACGGTTGGATCTCTTGATGCAACTGAAGCGAGGGTTGGAGCTGTTGATGCAACTGAAGCGACGGTTGGATCTCTTGATGCAACTGAAGCGAGGGTTGGAGCTGTTGATGCAACTGAAGCGACGGTTGGATCTCTTGATGCAACTGAAGCGAGGGTTGGAGCTGTTGATGCAACTGAAGCGACGGTTGGATCTCTTGATGCAACTGATGCGAGGATTGGAGCTGTTGATGCAACTGATGCGAGGATTGGAGCTGTTGATGCAACTGAAGCGAGGATTGGAGCTGTTGATGCAACTGAAGCGAAGGTTGGACCTGTTGATGCAACTGAAGCGAGGGTTGGATCTCTTGATGCAACTGATGCGAGGATTGGAGCTGTT
>NC_061823.1:31654139-31656639 GCF_019202785.1 Penaeus chinensis
GACATATCAAATATTACATCACTAATTAACTCCTTACTCAGTTGTGACGGAAATTTACCATCATGTGACGATACCCCAATATAATATTTTACTGATGTGTGTATTCTAAGATAATTTGTTATTCAGAAATATTTACTACTAATCCTTTCATGGTGCTGCTTGTGATTGTTTTACGAAGAATATAAGGATAATATTGTAGAAAGGAGAAATGGGAAAATCTGAAAGAGTATGGCTCTTTCTGTGTTTAGCATTTGTAATGCTGAATATTTTTTTTTTTATCATTTTTAATTACTCTATTCTTGAACATCGAAACTGTTACATCAACAATAGTTTGGTGTCAATAGTATATCAGTGTCATTTACATAAACATTATTGATGATGGTTACGGATAATTTCACCATAACAGTGTCTTCGATGCATTTTACGACAAAGCCTATATCTTTACCCAGCAGCGTCATTACTCACTATAATCAAACATCTTTAAATATTATAATTTTACTTCCGAGGATCAAGCATTCAATCAATGAGTGAAATGACTGCAAATCCCAAAGTGGCAACTCAGGTTTGTTTGGGTGCCACGATCAGCTGATGATCACGTGTCAGAAACTACCTATCGGCGATTTTCTGCCGCTGTGCAAAAATATCTTAAGTATTTCTCAGCAGAGATCGACGTTGACAGCCACAAACTATATGTTTTAGGATGTGTTACCTCCGGATATTAGTTTAAAAAGCAAAAAGCATATTGATACGCGTGAGATAAGCGGTCGTAATGAAGGCGAAGTCGGAGACAAAAGCCAAACACACCATGCTGAGCTTATATAAAGGGTGAAAAACTTTGAAATCGGTCTCTTGAGGAAAGACTGTTGGAGTGGCCGTGTGTTTCCGTGTATCGTTGGTGATAGTACACGCTGACGTGACACTTGAAAGATGACGTTAAACAAACGTCCAGCGGCGATGTCAGGTGATTTAGCGTGATCCAATGCGATGACACATTTTATCAGTACCATATCAACTTCCTACAAGAATGAGTTGTAATTTCTTTTTATTGTAATGAATTTTGTAATCAATCAGAAAGGTGGTTTTTAAAATACTTCCGATACAAATTAACGAGAGTGTGATATGGCACCTATTTTGGAATCATTATGGTTATAAGGACTGATAATTAAAGGATTTCTTTCAAAATTATTTTATAGGAAACTGTGATGAATGCATAAGAAAAAGATCTTGACAGACTTCTTTCGTCATGATTACATTGTTTGTGTTCAATTAAAATCTACTTGACACTTGCCCTGATCTCTTATAAATGATGTTCAAACTAAATTCAACGTGAAATGAATTGTCATGGGCTCCATGTTTCATACAAAGATGAAGAATCCTTCGTTATGTATGCTGTAACATGTAAATGATAATAGTTCATATTCTTAAATTCCATAGTCTCAAATTCCACATACAAAGCAGTCTTAAAACCCAAAACTTTTTTCTTTCTGATTTATTCTCTATAATTTTAGTAATCCAATTGGCTCAATTATGCACATACAAATATACTTTCAGGTGCTATTTACACTGAATAGATAAAAAGTATGGTGAAATATTTTCTTGATATTTTTGATACAGGCAATACCACAGAATAAACCAGGTATTATATGAATGAACAAATGCACCTCACGTCCTAATACTTTACAGGTCGTGCTCAGGAGATCCAGCAGGCCCTGGAGGAGCGCATCCTGGTCATCGATGGAGCAATGGGAACCATGATTCAGCGGCACAAGCTGGAGGAGGAGGACTACAGAGGAGAGGAGTTCAAGGACCACTCCTGCTATCTCAAGGGCAACAATGACCTGCTCTCTCTTACGAAGCCACAGATTATCCTAGGAATTCATAAGGTGCTCTATGACTGAAAATTTCATGCATTGGCTCGCTTGTTTCCTTATGGCGATTCTCCTCATTCTGATTGATGTTCATTCTACATTCCGAATTTAATTTGGCAAGGGAGACCAATGCTTTCTGAATGTTGATCAGAAATAAACATTTTTTTTTTTTTTACCATGTTTTATTTTTCATGATTAGATGGTCTTGGTATAATCCAGGTCTAATTCTGTTTTTCTTTATGACAGGAATACTTGGAAGCAGGTGCTGATATTATTGAGACAAACACCTTTAGTGGCACAAAAGTAGCTCAGGCTGATTATAAGTTAGAACACATCTGCTATCGGTGAGAAAACAATAATATTTTTAATATTGTTATTCCTTCTGAATATTTTACCCTATAGTATATAAGGATATCCATATATCTATTATAAAAAAAAATTAAAAATATAATGGAGGATTTAATAGAATTATTTCTGTCTTCAAGACTGAACTTAGAGTCAGCTCGTCTAGCAAGACGTGCAGCGGATGAGGTAACAGCAGCTACTGGGAAGCAGCGTTATGTTGCTGGTGCTTTGGGTCCAACCAATAGGACCTTGTCAATATCACCATCTGTTGAGAGGCCTGACTTCAG
>NC_061823.1:31664139-31669139 GCF_019202785.1 Penaeus chinensis
AGGACAAATACCCAAGGCCCCTGAATGTCATTGAAGGTCCACTCATGAGTGGAATGAGTATAGTTGGAGAATTGTTTGGCATTGGAAAAATGTTCCTTCCCCAAGTCATCAAATCTGCCCGAGTGATGAAGAAAGCTGTTGCATACTTAATCCCATTCATGGAAGAGGAGCGTGCTGCCCAGCTAGGGGACAGTGATGAAATTTCTGACAATGACAGGTACAATGGCACCATTGTCCTGGCTACAGTTAAGGGTGACGTCCACGACATCGGAAAGAATATTGTTGGTGTCGTTCTAGGTTGCAATAATTACCGAGTGGTTGACTTGGGAGTAATGTGTCCCTGTGACAAGATTCTGGAGGCAGTAATTGCAGAGAAAGCAGACATATTGGGATTGTCAGGGTTGATCACTCCCTCTCTTGATGAAATGATCTTTGTTGCTCGGGAGATGGAAAGATTGGGCTTGCAGGTGAGATTGAAGACGAGCACATTTTTGTAGGTATGATGAAAAATATATGGTAGTAATACTTATATCTTGTTATCCCCCAGGATTTAATTTTTTGGGGAGTGTATATCCTTGAAGCCAACTGAAATGCAAAGAATATGTATTCCAGAGAGTTACAGAAATTTTCATTTTACAGATACCATTACTTATTGGTGGAGCAACAACTTCAAGAGCTCACACTGCAGTCAAAATTGCACCAAGGTATAAACACCCAGTAGTGCACGTGTTAGATGCTTCCAAGAGTGTGGTTGTGGTAAGTATGATTTGTGAAATGGATTATTTTCTGAAATATTTGGAGAAAATTAGATATTATTAGGAAAGCCAGATTACAAATTTTAAAAAAATCTTAACATGTCAAAGCCTTGTGCAAGAAGATAATATGCAGATGGAAATAAGAAGATTGTGTGTGCATGTTTTGATAAGAATGTATGTGTGTGTATTATCTAATTATATACACATTTTTATTATTATGTTGTCATTTATTCTCTTTTTCTCAACAGTGTTCCTCCCTCCTGGACTCAAATAATTATGATGACTTTATAGATGACCTGAAGGAAGATTATGAAGCAATAAGAGAAGAACACTATGATAGCCTCCAGGAAAAGAAATACGTCAGTTTGGAAGAAGCACAAAAAAGAAAATTTGTCATAGATTGGAAAAATGAGTTATCACCAGGTTTGTTTTCTAATTTTGAGTGGATTGCACTATCAATATGTAAATGAGACAGAAAATAAAATATTCTGTTCTGTGGTTGTGATGCTTAATGTCATTTTGATGTTATAGTGGAATGGAGTAATGTTAGCGTTATTAGTTATTTCAGGCTTCATGAGTACTGTCTTGTTTCTTTTCTGCTTTGGTTATTCCACTTAGCCTTGTCTTCTCTTAACAAAATGAAAGGGATGAAATGGCATGCATATTATATTTCACACAATTATTATAAAAACTTTCATATCTCCAATTCTCACTCTACCTTTCTAGTGGTACCAAAGTTCTTGAACACAAAGGTCTTCAGGAACTATGATCTGAGCCTCCTGACGCAATACATTGACTGGAAGCCCTTCTTTGATGTCTGGCAGTTACGGGGAAGATATCCTAACAGAGGATACCCAAAGATTTTCAAGGATGAAACTGTAGGTGAGTATTAGTTACCCCTTTTTAAAGCAAAGTTTGTGCATCTCATTTATTATTCATTTTTTTTTTCCCCCAGTATTCTAGTTTCGTTCTTGAGTTGGCATTGGGATGGAAGCCAACAATCTAATATTTGTGTATAGGTTAGAAATATCAATTGGTAATTGTCAGTGATATATGTTCTTGCAGTTTAATCACATTGTGGATATGTATGTTATTATTTTATTTCTAAGGTAGCAGTAGATACCAACTATTTACCTGCTTAGTGCTTACTGCTTGATGTTGTCATATTCTCATGTCACCATTCACTTCTTTGTTTATAATGCATTACATGTATTAAATCCTCATCATCTCTTCATATTTACTCATAAAATCTATCAGTTTCCTCTTTAAGGAATGGGAATCCATCAATCTTTTGCCATATTTCTAGCATATTCTCAAAGATTTTCTTGCAATTCTTATTTAAGAAAGAGAAAAAAAGAGAAATCTAGATATTAAACAAAACCACATTTATGAATTCTGTTAGCTGTTGATGTACAGATCATCATGAAATTCCCTCACAACCGATTTTCCCAAATTACAGGAGCAGAAGCAAAACGCGTTTATGATGATGCACAAAAGCTTCTCAAAAACATTATAGCAGACGGCTCCTTAGTTGCTCATGGCATTGTAGGCTTTTACCCTGCTAACAGTGTTGGAGATGACATAGAAATCTACAGTGACGAATCAAGATCGCAGGTTCTTGCAAAATTGTATGGTCTTAGACAGCAGGTAAGAGGAGCAATGATTAAGAAAGAGTATCTGCATGATTGTGAGATTAATGGCTCAGTTCTTTTAGAATGTGATCTCATAATACAGAACTTTCTTTTCTGTATTTAGATAAGATTTAAGACTAAGGGGACAGTCCCGAGAGGGGGGTGTACACCAGGTTGAAATTTAGAGTCATACTCTTACATGCCTGGTAAATTTCCTTAATGAATATTCATCCATTGGCCACCAGTAGCATGACTGCATGGCATAGTCACTGTAATTTTAGTTTATTAATTGTGTTTACACAGAAATGGCTCTGCAAGTGCTTAGTCATTAGTTCTACCTAAGTAATCAGTCTTCAAATTCTTTCGTCCTTATATAAGTTTAAAGTTCATTTACTGTAATTAGGGACAAAAACATCATCTATATTTACTCACTAGTATTGATTACTCTTGGCATTGCTTAAATGAATATATATTTTAGTAAACATTTATTTGTTTTTAGAATGATAATAAGAATTCAATGAGCAAGTAAATCATTTATAGATAAACAAAACAAGAAAAGAGGGAAAAAGGAAAACTACTCTCTTTATTTTACAATGTGTTCTTTTTGTGGCAGGACAATGTAGTGTTTGTATGGTAAAATGTTGGTAATGTTAATCATGGTAAATCAAGCTACAAAAGTTGTTAAGCTTAGAAAGACATGGATCGTATATTAGTACAGTGTAGGGTGACATACACTAGGTAACCAAGCTGTCGTCATATTATTATTATGCTAGTGTCTATGGGAGGCGGTGCATGGCTGTATTTTGTGGTGCATGGTTTAGTATTGTATTATGTAGCCTTATGTACTGTATAATTTCTTTTTCCTTAGATTATTATCCAGTCATTCTTCAAAGTAATCTATTTTTTTTTTTTATAAACACATTTGATTTACTCTGTAGTTTATAAATGAATTAGGAATTTCAGATAAAAGTTTCATATTGTTTATGCAGGCTTACTACATTTAGCTTAAAAATTGCTTTTGCTTATTTCATTCATCTTAATATAGCACTCATTAGACTTCAATATTCTGCCAAAAGTTACAAATTTATTGCATGTCATCAGGATGATATAAGTAGCATTCTTTATTATTATTATTACTATTATTATTATTACCATTATTATTTTAATAGGGAAAGCTTTTATTTACAAAATTTCTTTAGATTTTTTAGTAAACAAATATATATGCGAGCTATCTCCCATAAAATAAATAAATATTTCTCTATAAATTTTACAAATTTTGCTTACATACTAACACTGACAATAGAGATAGCTAAATATATATCACACAAAAGGGTACATTCCTTCACTTGTTTATTTTTCCTCCACATAGGCTGAAAAAGAAAGTCATGACCCATTTTGCTGCATATCAGACTTCATTGCTCCAAAGGAAACAGGAGTAAAGGATTACATTGGCATGTTTGCTGTCACAGCAGGCTTTGGCACCGATGAACTCTGCAAACGGTAAGTAGATCTCGTGCTTTTACACTAAAGGGTTATTTTTTTATAGTAACTCAATCACTAAGATGTTAAATTAATTTTCTTTTGTATTATTATTAATGTGTGCATGCGTTCGTGCGTGCGTGTGTGGGTGGGTGCGTGCGTGCGTGTGTGTGTGGGTGGGTGTGTGGGTGAATATATATACATGTATATATATATATATATATATATATATATATATATATATATATATATATATATATATATATATAAATAAAGATAGATGTGTGTGTATATATAGGTAGATAGATAGATAGTTAGATGGAGGGATAGATAGTTGGGTGGATAGATAGATAGATAGATAAATAATAGATAATATTATGCCATACTCTTTAAATTTTCTACCAAAAGACAAAAACTGATCCATTTAATTATTTACCTTTTCAGATTCCAGGCAGACTTTGATGATTATAATGTTATCTTGGTCAAGGCCATCGCTGATAGGCTGGCGGAAGCCTTTGCGGAAGAACTCCACGAGAGAGTCAGGAAAGACTTGTGGGGTTATGCTAGTGCCGAGTATCTGGAAGCAAATGATCTACACAGAATCAAATATCAGGCAAGTTTCTTTCTTCCTCCATTTTCTCCTTTTTCTTTTCCTTTGCTTTCAATTTGAATTCATCTTAGATATCTCATGATTCTTTTCTTCCATTTTCATTTTGAATAAATCCTAATTTTCCCATGTTTCCTAAGTTACATTTTCAGTCTAAATAAATCCTAATTTTCCTGTGATTTCCCAACTAGGGCATCAGACCTGCCCCTGGATACCCCAGCCAGCCAGACCACCAAGAGAAGCAGACAATGTGGAGTCTCATGGGAGTTGAAGAAGCAACAGGTATTGGGCTCACGGAAGCTCTCGCCATGACTCCTGCTGCGTCAGTATCCGGTCTGTACTTCGCCAACCCCAAGAGCCACTACTTTTCCGTCGGCAAAGTGGACAAAGATCAGGTGGGTGTTTCACTTACACAGGAAATGAATCAGTAGTGAAGGTTTCCAATTTGCAAATTTATTATATTGAAGTCACTGTATTTTATTTGTGTGAATTATTAGATGAAATACAATACTCCTGTTGTTTTTTTGA
>NC_061823.1:31676639-31684139 GCF_019202785.1 Penaeus chinensis
AAGGCAGGCTAATGGAGTGCGGAGTGTGAGAAATGGAGGTGTGTGTGTGTGATTGTGGGAATAAGTGTGAGGATGTGTTGAGGTGAAAATGAACGTAAAAAGGAAGAATGGTTGTAGGGAAAAAGAATATTAATATTAGTTATGGGGGGGGGGGGGGGGGGTCTGGAGGAGCAATTGACTGATTGCCCCTTTCAAGGGCAACAGACGTACGATTTTTTGTCTAAATTTCACCATTATGCTTTTAGAATAGCTCACTTCTCACTATCATCATCATTATCACAATCACTATTATTACTATCATTATTATTATTATTATTATCATTATTGTAGTTGCCATTATAGTTATTTTTAACAAACCGGTCGATTACCATTGATGTTGTTGTTAATCTATTATTACTACCATTATCATCGCCCCTGTCACCTATCACTGCCTTTTTTATGATTCCCAGTATCTTTAACATTGGTAGTGACCCTATGTTTACTATATCTATTCATACCATCATCAAAATCTGTAACATAAGTAATTTTGTTGTCAGTATCGTAGCAGCCATGCAAATATAACCTAACAGTATGGATATGTTCCCACTTACTGTACAGAGGATATATATTCACATTACTCGTATTAAAACACACAAAAAAATGAAGAAAAACAAAAAAATGTCTCACCAGGATCACATTCCGAAGCCATGACACTTGCTGTTGTCACTGGGAAGAAAATATACATGAGAGTTTTTATTTTCATTTTTTACTATTTTTATTTTGTTTTATTTTTTATTTTTATTTATTATTTTTATTATTTTTATTTTTTTTTTCATTTTTCAGTTTTTATTTTTACTTGACTCGTCCGCTCAAATAAAGAGAGGAGAGAGAGAGGGAAAGAAGTTAATAAATGTGGTCAGAAAGGGAAGGAAACTAAAGGACTGGTCATGGCGAAAGGATTAAGAAATAGAGAGACAAAAAGACTTTTCATAATCCATTTTGAAGTATACATTAGAAGTATAATTGAAATCAGAAAGACTTTTTTGCTATCGAAGTAACAAATGTTTCTTATAAATCCAAGACCAATAGTCTTTATTTTTTCTCTCTCGATCATATTTATCATTTGGTTACTTGGTTTAGGTTTAAGAAAGTGAGTGGATTCTTGTAATTATTATGATATTGTTAATATCATCATTATCATCATCATCATCACATCATTAATCATCACCATCATTATTATACAAGTTTGCACATCGCTGAAGTGAATTCTTGTAACCCGTTTAAAAAGTGAATAAAATTAAAGGCTGGCTAGTTTAGTGAAAAGGCCATATAATTAATTAGATGAAAACGCCAAATGTATATTCAATTCATGGGTACAAAACAAAAAGGGAGAAATGCACTAAGACAGGGTAAGACTTCAAATTTCTCAAAGACACTAGAAAAAAATATTTTCTTTTCCTCATTTCTTTGCCAGCATCTATACACGCAGCGCTGTCGTTTGTTCAGCATATTCTAATAATAACGATTTATGAAGAGACCTAAAGGCACGATTCCTAAAGATATTCTAATTCTATAGAATAAAATACGAGGTGTATATTTATACATAATAATCGATTTAAGATAAAAGAACAGTCTTAAAGAGAGGGAAGAACTACACTTACAAGATGTGAAATAATCTATGCAGGCAAAAAGTGATGCCAAAAAATGAAGCAAATCGGATCCCCTCGTGCATCCCAGCTTGACCTCGCCTTGCAGTGAACCAACTACCTGCACCGTGACCTTGCATAACCATCCCTCGCATGAAGGTTCCTAAAGTCACGGCAGATCATTGTCATTCTCTTAAAAGACACCATACTTTTAATGTATTTCTCTGTTTAGATTTTCATCGCACTACTCCAGAATATGTACTTATGAAATATTAATTCCTGTTATATGATGTGCCTTCCCTATTATCAAGTACACACATTTTTAAACAGAAATACTTGTATATTTGCTCCACATGCGCAACCTCCTAGCGGCACATTTGACACTTCTGTTGTCACAACAACCCTCTCGCCTTTCGGAGCGGAGTTCATCAGTACTATTTGGTTTTTTTAAAATTATTTCCCAATATTCCGGAGAAGTGAACTCTACATTAAATTATTACAAGCTCTGGGATGCTGCTAAGCTCTGCGAAGTGCAAGAATTATATCCCTGTCGAAATTCTGCCGTAATTAGCCGACGGAAATCAGAGGTTCGTTCCCAGCCGCACCAATCCTTCACCCTCTTCGGCAAGGTAAAACCAAAATTCCATCTTTAAATGTACTAAACATCCAAGGAGATGAAGCGGTTGGCGTTCGGGTTTGTTGAAGGTTTGGAAAGGTTTTTGGTTCATAAGGCGGTTTTATGATGATGTGTGCGTTTAGTATGGAGTTCGTCCGTATGGGGAACATCGATTCGAATCTTCCGTGACCGAATCTTAGGTCGGACTTTTCATTTTTCCACTTTCCCACTTTTTAATTACCTGTTATGAGCGATTTCGCGAGAAGAAGAGCGAGAGAGCGAGAGAGCGAGAGAGGGAAGGGAATAGGCAGAGAGAAAAAGGGAAAATAAAAGAGGAAAAAGGAAAGAGAAAGAAAAAAGAAAAGAGGATAGAGAGAGAGAGATAAAGTGGAAAAGAGAGGAGAGAAAAAGGAAGAGAGAGAAGAGAGAGAAAGAGGAAGAGAGAGAAAAAGGAAGAGAGGGAAGAGAGAGAAAGAGCAAGAGAGAGGAGAGAAAGAACCAGAAAGAGGAAGAGAGAGGAGAGAAAGAGGAAGAGAGAGGAGAGAAAGAGGAAGAGAGAGGAGAGAAAGAGGAAGAGAGAGGAGAGAAAGAGGAAGAGAGAGGAGAGAAAGAGGAAGAGAGAGGAGAGAAAGAGGAAGAGAGAGGAGAGAAAGAGGAAGAGAGAGGAGAGAAAGAGGAAGAGAGAGGAGAGAAAGAGGAAGAGAGAGGAGAGAAAGTGGAAGAGAGAGGAGAGAAAGAGGAAGAGAGGGGAGAGCAAGAGGAAGAGAGGGGAGAGCAAGAGGAAGAGAGGGGAGAGCAAGAGGAAGAGAGGGGAGAGCAAGAGGAAGAGAGGGGAGAGCAAGAGGAAGAGAGGGGAGAGCAAGAGGAAGAGAGGGGAGAGCACGAGGAAGAGAGGGGAGAGCACGAGGAAGAGAGGGGAGAGCACGAGGAAGAGAGGGGAGAGCACGAGGAAGAGAGGGGAGAGCACGAGGAAGAGAGGGGAGAGCACGAGGAAGAGAGGGGAGAGCACGAGGAAGAGAGGGGAGAGCACGAGGAAGAGAGGGGAGAGCACGAGGAAGAGAGGGGAGAGCACGAGGAAGAGAGGGGAGAGCACGAGGAAGAGAGGGGAGAGCACGAGGAAGAGAGGGGAGAGCACGAGGAAGAGAGGGGAGAGCACGAGGAAGAGAGGGGAGAGCACGAGGAAGAGAGGGGAGAGCACGAGGAAGAGAGGGGAGAGCACGAGGAAGAGAGGGGAGAGCACGAGGAAGAGAGGGGAGAGCACGAGGAAGAGAGGGGAGAGCACGAGGAAGAGAGGGGAGAGCACGAGGAAGAGAGGGGAGAGCACGAGGAAGAGAGGGGAGAGCACGAGGAAGAGAGGGGAGAGCACGAGGAAGAGAGGGGAGAGAACGAGGAAGAGAGGGGAGAGCACGAGGAAGAGAGGGGAGAGCACGAGGAAGAGAGGGGAGAGCACGAGGAAGAGAGGGGAGAGCAAGAGGAAGAGAGGGGAGAGCACGAGGAAGAGAGGGGAGAGAACGAGGAAGAGAGGGGAGAGCACGAGGAAGAGAGGGGAGAGAACGAGGAAGAGAGGGGAGAGAACGAGGAAGAGAGGGGAGAGAACGAGGAAGAGAGGGGAGAGAACGAGGAAGAGAGGGGAGAGAACGAGGAAGAGAGGGGAGAGAACGAGGAAGAGAGGGGAGAGAACGAGGAAGAGAGGGGAGAGAACGAGGAAGAGAGGGGAGAGAACGAGGAAGAGAGGGGAGAGAACGAGGAAGAGAGGGGAGAGAACGAGGAAGAGAGGGGAGAGAACGAGGAAGAGAGGGGAGAGAACGAGGAAGAGAGGGGAGAGAACGAGGAAGAGAGATTAGAGAAAGAGAAGAGAGAGAGAAAGTAAGAGAGGAGGGAAAATTAACCGAGAGGAGAAAGAGAGAAAGAGTAAGAGGGAAGAGAGAAAGAGAGAGAGAGAGTAGGAGAGGAGAGAGAGAGTAAGAGGGAAGAGAGTGAGAGAGAGAGTAAGAGGGAAGAGAGAGAGAGAGAGTAAGAGGGAAGAGAGAAAGAGAGTAAAAGGGAAGTGAGAGAGAGAGAGTAAGAGGGAAGAGAGAGAGAAAGAGTAAGATGGAAGAGAGAAAGAGAGTAAGAGGGAAGAGAGAGAGAGAGAGAGTAAGAGGGAAGAGAGAGAGAGAGAGAGTAAGAGGGAAGAGAGAGAGAGAGAGAGTAAGAGGGAAGAGAGAGAGAGAGAGAGTAAGAGGGAAGAGAGAGAGAGAGAGTAAGAGGGAAGAGAGAGAGAGAGAGTAAGAGGGAAGAGAGAGAGAGAGAGAGTAAGAGGGAAGAGAGAGAGAGAGAGAGAGAGTAAGAGGGAAGAGAGAGAGAGAGAGAGTAAGAGGGAAGAGAGAGAGAGAGAGAGTAAGAGGGAAGAGAGATAGAGAGAGTAAGAGGGAAGAGAGAGAGAGAGAGTAAGAGGGAAGAGAGAGAGAGAGAGAGAATAAGAGGGAAGAGAGAGAGAGAGAGTAAGAGGGAAGAGAGAGAGAGAGAGAGTAAGAGGGAAGAGAGAGAGAGAGTAAGAGGGAAGAGAGAAAGAGAGAGAGAGAGAGTAAGAGGGAAGAGAGAGAGAGAGAGAGAGTAAGAGGGAAGAGAGAGAGAGAGAGAGAGTAAGAGGGAAGAGAGAGAGAGAGAGTAAGAGGGAAGAGAGAGAGAGAGAGTAAGAGGGAAGAGAGAGAGAGAGAGTAAGAGGGAAGAGAGAGAGAGAGAGTAAGAGGGAAGAGAGAGAGAGAGAGTAAGAGGGAAGAGAGAGAGAGAGAGTAAGAGGGAAGAGAGAGAGAGAGAGAGAGTAAGAGGGAAGAGAGAGAGAGAGAGAGAGTAAGAGGGAAGAGAGAGAGAGAGAGAGAGTAAGAGGGAAGAGAGAGAGAGAGAGAGAGTAAGAGGGAAGAGAGAGAGAGAGAGAGTAAGAGGGAAGAGAGAGAGAGTAAGAGTAAGAGGGAAGAGAGAGAGTAAGAGGGAAGAGAGAGAGAGAGTAAGAGGGAAAGAGAGAGAGAGTAAGAGGGAAGAGAGAGAGATAGTAAGAGGGAAGAGAGAGAGAGAGTAAGAGGGAAGAGAGAGAGAGAGTAAGAGGGAAGAGAGAGAGAGAGTAAGAGGGAAGAGAGAGAGAGAGTAAGAGGGAAGAGAGAGAGAGAGTAAGAGGGAAGAGAGAGAGAGAGTAAGAGGGAAGAGAGAGAGAGAGAGTAAGAGGGAAGAGAGAGAGAGAGAGTAAGAGGGAAGAGAGAGAGAGAGAGTAAGAGGGAAGAGAGAGAGAGAGAGTAAGAGGGAAGAGAGAGAGAGAGAGTAAGAGGGAAGAGAGAGAGAGAGAGTAAGAGGGAAGAGAGAGAGAGAGAGTAAGAGGGAAGAGAGAGAGAGAGAGTAAGAGGGAAGAGAGAGAGAGAGAGTAAGAGGGAAGAGAGAGAGAGAGAGTAAGAGGGAAGAGAGAGAGAGAGAGTAAGAGGGAAGAGAGAGAGAGAGAGTAAGAGGGAAGAGAGAGAGAGAGAGTAAGAGGGAAGAGAGAGAGAGAGAGTAAGAGGGAAGAGAGAGAGAGAGAGTAAGAGGGAAGAGAGAGAGAGAGAGTAAGAGGGAAGAGAGAGAGAGAGAGAGTAAGAGGGAAGAGAGAGAGAGAGAGTAAGAGGAAGAGAGAGAGAGAGTAAGAGGAAGAGAGAGAGAGAAGAGTAAGAGAAGAGAGATAGAGAAGAGATAGGGAAGAGAGAGGAGAGAGTAAAAGGAAGAAAGAGAGAATTGAGGAGAGAGAGAGTAAGAAGGAAGAGAGAGAGAGAAGAGATAAAGGGAAGAGAGAGAGAGAGAGAGAGATAGTAAAGAAAAGAGAGAGAGAGAGAGAGTAAGGGGGAAGAAGAGAGAGAGAGAGAGTAAGAGGGAAGAGAGAGAGAGAGAGAGTAAGAGGAAAAGAGAGAAGAGAGAGTGGGAAAGAGGGAGAGAGAAAGAAAAAAGAGAGAGAGTAAGAGGGAAGAGAGAGAGAGAGAGAGAAAAAGATAGAAAGAGAGAGAGATAAAGTGAGAGAGAGAAAGAGAGAAAGAGAGAAAGAAAGAAAGAGAGATGAGGGAGAAAAAGAAAAGAGAGAGACAGAGACGGAGAGATAAATTTTATTAATTGATGCATTTTTTTGTTTTTTTTATATCAATACGACAAGAGCTCGACCTCATCAAGAGGCACCTTTGCTATTGACTCACCTCGAAGCAGAAACAGACTGAAATGCGCCAACTTCCTCCAGGCGGGGAAGAAAATGACGCCCTTTTCGTACATCGCTCCTGGAGAGAGTTTCTGGAGACCTGTGAATACATACATACAAACATATTGAAGTACATACATACATACAGCCGAATTCTGTGATCATGATGGTGGACCTTGACTTGAGAGCTGACAAGCCCCCCCCCCCCCCCCATTATCTCTCACTCACTTCTCCACTCCCTCTCACTCACTCCCACTCCTTCTCCCTCTCCCACACTTCCTCTCTCTCACTCCCACTCCTCCCTCTCTCACTCACCCACACTCCCTCTCCCTTACTCCCTCTCACTCCTTTCCACTCTCTCCACCTTATTCCGTCTCACTTCCTTCCCCACACTCTAACTCATCCCCTTCCCTCCCTCTCTCTCTCATTCCCTCCCTCTCTCTCTCATTCCCTCCCTCTCACTCCCTCGCCCACACTCCTTTCCCCTATCTCCCCCACACTCTTCCCACCCACATTCCCTCCCTCACTCCCTCTCACTCCCCACACTCCCTCCCTCCCTCTCTCCCTCTCTCCCTCCCTCCCTCTCTCCCTCCCTCCCTCCCTCCCTCCCTCTCTCCCTCCCTCCCTCCTTCCCTCCCTTCCTCCCTCCCCCACACTCCTTTTCTTCCTCCCTCCCCCACACTCCCTTTCTTCCTCCCTCCTCAATCACTCCCTCTCACTCCCCACACTCCCTCCCTCCTCTCTCTCCCTCCCTCCCTCCCTCCCTCCCTCCCTCCCTCACTCCCTTCCTTCCCCACACTCCCTTTCTTCCTCCCTCCCTCTCACTCCCTCCCTCCCTCCCTCCCTTCCTCCCTTCCTTCCTCCCTCCCCCACACTCCCTTTCTTCCTCCCTCCCTCTCCCTCCCTCCCTCCCTCCCTCCCTCCCTCTCTTCCTCCCCCACACTCCCTTTCTTCCTCCCTCCCTCTCACTCCCTCCCTCCCTCCCTCCCTTCCTCCCTTCCTTCCTTCCTCCCTCCCCCACACTCCCTTTCTTCCTCCCTCCCTCTCACTCCCTTCCTCCCTCCCTTCCTTCCTTC
>NC_061823.1:31689139-31699139 GCF_019202785.1 Penaeus chinensis
CCTTCCTCCTTTCTCTCTCCTCTTCCTCCCCATCATTTTTCTATATCAAGTCTTCCTTCGTCTCCTTTAGTTTTCCTTCATTTTTTTCTTCTGCAAATCTTCAAAGACTTTCACAAATTCTCTCGTAACTAACCACTGAGGAGAAGCGAGCATGGTAAATAGCTGAAAAAACAAAAGAAAAAACAAATGGTGAACGGAAATTGTGTGTTTGTGTGAAAAAAAAGAGATTGAGAACATCATTTATATGCATATTAAGTACACCTTGTACTAGGGTTTTACCTGGATGCTGTGCGGCCAATAGCCCGTGGTGTGGTCGGAGTACCCCAGTGTTGCAACGGCATTTGCAGCAAAGCCATCGGGCGTTGGAACATTAAGGGCTGTGGACATAATTCCTTTCATATAACAATCCCTTCCTAAAATTGTTAAATAGCTTTCTTATTCTGAAAGTACTCTTACAGGATTCTTCTAGTTCGATGTTTTCACTTACTGAATATTTATTATTATTATCGGAGATTTACATACATGACAGTTTTAATAATAAACTAAAAGTAATAAAGTATTTATTATAATTATTATTTGAGATTCATATACTTATCAGTTTCAACAATAAACTGTTCACGTTCATACAAACAACCACCGGAAACCAATATAGTAGTTTAAGGGATAGACCACTTTGTGTGTGTGTGTGTGTGTGTGTGTGTGTGTGTGTGTGTGTGTGTGTGTGTGTGTGTGTGTGTGCGAGTGTGCAGGTGATACACCTACCTGGCTGGTGGAAACTCTCTTCAAACTTGGTCATGTTAGTAGACACGGCCCCTGGTTCGATGCACTGTATAGTAACGCCCGATGAACGGTACTCCACTTGCAGGGCACGAGTGAAGCTGCTGACAAATGACTGGAAAAAATAGGTAAATGATAATGATGACAATGGCAATCTTGAACATGAAACGACAACGAAACAGCAGCAACAATAATGTAAATGGTAATAAGGAGGCGCCGGCCTGGAAAACTTTGGGACCCACTGCTCTGAATGAAGATGTCAGAGAAGCAAAGAATAAAAGTAACTACAAAAGAAAGATAATAACGAGGGAGGAAAGAGGGAGAACGTAAAAAGTATTGTTGCGAAATGAAATGAACTTTGTCTTCCATGTTAGAATAAGGATTCCTGATTTGAATAAGCTGCTGTATAATGCCTGGTTTCATTATTCAAAGTACAAAGTATAAAGTTTAAGGTGTAAAATGTAAAAAAAAAAAAAAAAAAAAAAAAAAATATATATATATAAACAGTTTGAATGCAGTGTGGCAGATTTCAAGGTAGGTTATGATTTTTTTCGCATTTCTGTGCTAAAAATGAATAAATTTCTAATTTATGTATCTCTCTTTCTTTCTCTTTCTTTCTCTCTCTCTCACTCTCTCACTCTCTCTATCTCTATCTCTCTATCTCTCTATTTCTCTATCTCTCTATCTCTATCTCTCTATCTCTCTATCTCCATCTCTCTTTTTATTTCGCTCTCTCTCTCTCGATATTAAACTGATGTAAATGTATATATACATACACATGTACATTTTACTGAATTAGGTTTTATTCGTGAAATACATCTTTGTGTTTAAGCCTGTTTTCAATTAGAAGTATACCGCGCGCGCGCGCGCGTGTGTGTGTGTGTGTGTGTGTGTGTGTGTGTGTGTGTGTGTGTGTGTGTGTGTGTGTGTGTGTGTGTGTGTGTGTGTGAGTGAGTGAGTGAGAGCCTGGAGAAGCTTGGCAATCGTTACTTTACCCAAATTTATTTCCAGCTCAGTTCTTCAGCTATCAATCGTCAAACTCTATTTGTTTTACTTCAATCCAGCCATTAGTTTTAATTTGAATATCTCCTCTCGATGCTTCATGATTTATGGAATGTCTGACGAGATAGATTGCTGAAATATGGAATAATATATCTGTAAATCACAAATTAAATAGTTTGTCCTTAAATGATATACCTGAGAGGAAGCGAGTTCCCTTTTATTTTTATCTTGAAAAGAATGAAGGGGAAACTTCTGTATTACGCGAAATCGCACCAAAAAAAAAAAAAAAAATATCTGAGATTACATGAATATGCGTTCATACAGTATAAACCTGCCTGGCTAAGTACAATGTCTTTCGGCAACTCCCGATTATCAGTGTGTATGCTGATATGTTTTATTGACCCTACAAACTTACCTTCGTTGCTGTGTATATCTGCATGTAAGGCAAAGGGACGTAGGCGCCAATGGACGATACATTGATAATGGCCCCTTTGCCGCGCTCAAGCATGGTGGGGAGTACGAGCCTTATCATGGCGGGCACAGAGGCCACGTTCACACTGGCATAGGCCCAAATGTCGTCCTCTGATATTTCACAGAAGAGACGGGGGGTAACGAGCATACCGACGTTATTTACTGCAATTGGGAAAAATGGGTTATTCATATATTCCGCATATATATTTACATACAAACACTTATAAATATATGTATTCACGTGTATGTATGTATGTATGTATATATGTTATATATATGTAATAGATATATGTAATAGATATATGTAATAGATATATGTAATATATATATGTAATATATATACATATATATGTAATATATATATATGTAATATATATATATATATATGTAATATATATATATATGTATATATATGTAATATATATATATATGTAATATATATATATGTAATATATATATATATGTAATATATATATATTACATATATATATATGTAATATATATATATATGTAATATATATATGTAATATATATATATATATGTAATATATATATTACATATATATATGTAATATATATATATATTACATATATATATATGTAATATATATATATATGTAATATATATATATATATATGTCGATGTTGATTTGACATTTATAAGTACTGTGTATAATTGCGAAAACCCACGAAATTGTTTATTGCTTGGATGCAAGCGCGCACTCACATGCGGCGATTTGTGTCTGCACTCGCGCGGATTTGCTTCGTTTTGGGTAAATCAAACCTAGATATAATAGTAGGTGAGTCTACCGTAGATATGATGGCGAGTCGAGAACCACCAACAATAATTACCTAACAAACTACTCCGCTGGGGAACGATCACGGTCAGCCACCAGTATAAAGACCCAGTCAATTATATGATGTCAACATGGCGCCAAGTAATGCGTCAAAAACCGTATGGGTGATAGCACGGAAAAACAAATACATATATATAAATATATATATATAAATATATATATATAAATATATATGTGTATAAATATATATATGAATATATATATTTATATATCTATAAATATAAATATATATATGTATAAATATATATATATGTATATATATGAACATATTTATATATAAATATATATATTATTTATATTTATATATATAAATATATATGATATGTATATATAAATGATATATATATATAAATATATATAATGTATATATATATGTATATATATTATATGTAAACATTTATATATGTATATATATTATATGTAAACATTTATATATGTATATATATATTATATGTAAACATTTATATATGTATATATATATTATATGTAAACATTTATATATGTATATATATATTATATGTAAACATTTATATATGTATATATATATTATATGTAAACATTAAAAATATATACATTTATATGTATATATACATATATATATACATTAAACATATATACATTTATATGTATATATTTATTTACATTTATATGTATATGTATATATATATCCCAATGCCGCCGGGGGAAATTTTAAAAAGATGGGGAAAACGCTGTGCTTATTTTCTATATTTTTTGTGAAATGTCTGCCCATAGATGGCTCTGCTAGTGCTTAGCCACAAAGGAGTCAATTAGTAGACCTTGTGACCGTACATGATTTGAATTGGGGGGAAAAACGTATTTATTACTAGTGCTTTGAATATCGATGGTGTTATTTTTATTATAAACATTGTAATTATTATAATGTTTTTTTAATATTAATAACAGCAAAATAAGATTACGTAAAATATTTCGTAAATCAAAGAAAAGGGTGAACGGGCGAGACGGGCAGTACTCGTAACTGGCTTATTGGTGACTTAGTACAAGTGTAGCCATCTATGAGTAAAATAATCAAACAAGTACTAACCGTGGGCACGTGTCCACCGTCGTACCCGTCGGCAAGGGGATATGTATATACGTATATATATGTATATAAATATATATGTATATATAAATATAATATATCTATATATATACATAATATATCTATATATATACATATTTAATTATACATATTATTTATATATTTATATGTATAATATTCATATATATGATTTTTTTTATATATATTTATATATATTTATACATAATGTTTATATAATATATTTATATATATATTTGTATATAATATATATATACATATTTGTATATAGTATATATACATATACATATGTGTATATAATATATATACATATATATATTTGTATATAATATATATATATATTTATATATAATATATATATATATATTTGTAAATAATATATATATATATATATTTGTATATATTATATATATATATATATTTATATTTGTATTTAATATTTATATATATACTTATATTTGTATATAATATTTATATATATAATATTTATATATATATAATATTTATATATATATAATATTTATATATATAATATTTATATATATAATATATATAATATTTATATATATAATATTTATATATATAATATTTATATATATATATATATAATATTTATATGATTATATTTATATGATTATATTTATATGTGTGTATGTATATATTTATGTATAAATGTATATATATGTGTATACATATATATATGTATATATAAATATGTGTGTATACGTATATATAATATTTATATAAATTTATATGATTATATTTATATGTGTGTATGTATATATATGTATAAATGTATATATATGTGTATACATATATATATGTATATATAAATATGTGTGTATACATATATATATATGTGTGTGTGTGTATATATGTGTATACATATATGTGTGTGTATATATATGTGTATACATATATGTGTGTATACATATATATGAGTGTATACATATATTTATATATGTGTGTATACATATACATATATGTATGCACATATTACATTGTATATATATTTGTGTATATATTTGTGTATATATTTATGTATAAATTTGTGTATATATTTATACATAAATTTATGTACATATCTATGCATAAATTTATGTATATATTTATGCATACATTTATGTATACAATTATGCATAAATTTATGTATAAATTTATGTTTATATTTATGTATATGTATATATATGTATATTTATGTATATGTATATATATGTGTTTATATATGTATATAAACCCCTCACGTCTTATTTTTGTAACGTGAACTAAAAACAAACAAGAACCGTAAATGTGTTATGATGGTTGATGAAAGAGAAGAGAAGGTTGATAGTGGCAACTAAGAGCACTGGGTGATAAGGAGGCGAACGGGGGAGCATAGATGATAACATAGATAATTGTGCTGAACGCAATCAGGTGGTACGTTTTATCATCTTTGTGGTTAATGACAACTTGATCTCACGGTTACAAGAGGGTAGGGAGTCTAACACAGAGCATATGAACATATATATCACATATATAGGTGGCATAAAAGGTGAAGCGAACGTATGAACTGACCGATGAAAATTAAAACGGTAGATAGATATATTTTTATAATTGCTTTACCAGACTCCGTCAAACTCAAGGGGAGTGTTGCCAAATATTTTTTTTCGAATAATTTAAGAAAAAAATATATGACTGAACAAGAAACTTACCTAGGATCCCAATATCTTTTCCCTTCAGATGTTCAGCAATGTTACCATAAACTGATCGACCTTCCGAGAAGTCAGCCTGTGCTATATCTGTTTCGACGCCATATTTTGAAGCTGAAACGAATAGCAATATTCAGTGACGTGAAGGAATAAAATAATGACGATGATAGTGGTAATGTAAATCAAACATTGAAAATAACTGAAAGCAATAACCCGTAACCACAAATCAAATGTCAAAAGATTCTTAACGCACAGTTTCTACTGACGTGTTGTGCATTTACTTTGCATTTCTTTAGCTTATTTTATTTTCTCTGAACCTACTTATCTCCTGTGCAACTCTCTCCAGCTTTGCCTTTGTCCGGGAAACCAGCAGTATGTTCATGCCTTTACTTGCGAGTTCCTTGGCGTAGCTTTTCCCAATGCCGTCGGTCGACCCTGTGACAACTGCGGAGGGATAAGGGGAGGGTGACGATTCTGATGCAGGTCTTCAAGTCCGTTGTCAACAGCCTCTTTGAGCATAGTTATTTATATGGATCTGTTATAATTGGTTAAAGTAAATGTGATGTCTATGATTTTTCTTCTTTTTAATGAAGTACATTTAAATAAGGAGTTAATGACAACGAAACGTTTGAGGTACGTACCTGCCCATTTCCCGTACTTCCCTACCAAGTCTTTCTTCCAGAGTCGCGACCAGAAATGAACTCTGACCCCATTCGTGACCTGCCATAGCAAGCTGATAGCGACTGAGCCGGCGTAACAAAACCCGACGACTGCCAAGGTCCCCTCAGCCCTTCGCCAGTAGGGGAGGAACTCGTTCAACCAGAGCTTTGCCGAATCAACAACAACATCCATGGTAACTGAGCTTCGAAACTTCTAACAAGAATACACTGTTCTCTTTCGATTATATTAGATGTGTCCTTTCCTCCTTACGTTTATTCTTTTTATTTCCTCTTTCTTTATCAGTTGTTTCTTTCTTTTTCTCTTCCGCCTCACTCTCTCTTACTTGGTCTCTCTCACTTGGTCTCAAAGGATAATCTGACACGACCTTGGAACAGTGAGTGGGTTATAAATAAGGCTCCATACTGTGGGTGCGACGTCGAAATTATACGCCTTATATTTTTCTCGCATTAGAAAACCCAAACGGCTGAATGTTGACTCGAATAAATCTCGATATTGCTATACATAATACATTTTCAGCAACGTTGACTCGTGCCTTAGAGCACTTATATAAGGAAAAAAGAAACCGAGAATGGGCTAGTTCGACAATGTATGCCACGAGTTTCTAGTTAGTGTGTTTTCCTAGTTCTTTTTTTATTCCGTTTCTAGCACACTTACGTGCTTATCAGATGTATAAACAAAAAAGAGTTCGGGAAGCAAGCAAGTTTTCACCCTAGTCCAGCAGTGAGTTATAGTAGAATGGGCCGATATTGCTCACGAAACAGGGCCGGCATTACTAAAGGGTAAATGGGTATGGCAGCCATACCCATACCTTGTACATTGCTCTGTCACCATGAGATACTCGAACAGTACCACAGGCGGGGGATTAAGTATTGGTACTATGTATTTTCTCTCCCTCTCCCGGTCTCCCCTCCCTTCTCTTAATCACTCTCCCTCAATCCCTCCGTTCCTCTCAGTCACTCTCCTCCCTTCCCTCTCTCTTTCTCTTCCCTTCCCTCTCTCTCTCTCTCCTCCCTTCCCTCTCTCTCTCTCCTCCCTTCCCTCTCTCTCTCTCCTCCCTTCCCTCTCTCTCTCCTCCCTTCCCTCTCTCTCTCTCTCCTCCCTTCCCTCTCTCTCTCTCCTCCCTTCCCTCTCTCTCTCTCTCCTCCCTTCCCTCTCTCTCTCTCCTCCTTTCCCTCTCTCTCTCTCCTCCCTTCCCTCTATCTCTCTCCTCCCTTCCCTCTCTCTCTCTCTCCTCCCTTCCCTCTCTCTCTCTCTCCTCCTTTCCCTCTCTCTCTCTCCTCCCTTCCCTCTCTCTCTCTCTCCTCCCTTCCCTCTCTCTCTCTCTCCTCCCTTCCCTCTCTCTCTCTCTCCTCCCTTCCCTCTCTCTCTCTCTCTCCTCCCTTCCCTCTCTCTCTCTCTCTCCTCCCTTCCCTCTCTCTCTCTCCTCCCTTCCCTCTCTCTCTCTCCTCCCTTCCCTCTCTCTCTCTCCTCCCTTCCCTCTCTCTCTCTCTCCTCCCTTCCCTCTCTCTCTCTCCTCCTTTCCCTCTCTCTCTCTCCTCCCTTCCCTCTCTCTCTCTCCTCCCTTCCCTCTCTCTCTCTCTCCTCCCTTCCCTCTCTCTCCCTCTCTCCTCCCTTCCCTCTCTCTCTCTCTCCTCCCTTCCCTCTCTCTCTCTCTCCTCCCTTTCCCTCTCCTCTCTCTCCTCCCTTCCCTCTCTCTCTCTCCTCCCTTCCCTCCCTCTCTCTCCTCCCTTCCCTCTCTCTCTCTCCTCCCTTCCCTCTCTCTCTCTCTCCTCCCTTCCCTCTCTCTCTCTCCTCCCTTCCCTCTCTCTCTCTCCTCCCTTCCCTCTCTCTCTCTCCTCCCTTCCCTCTCTCCTCAATCCCTCCGTTCCTCTCAGTCTCTCTCCTCCCTTCCCTCTCTCTCTTCTCTTCCCTTCCCTCTCTCTCTCTCCTCCCTTCCCTCTCTCTCTCTCTCTCCTCCTTCCCTCTCTCTCTCTCTCCTCCCTTCCCTCTCTCTCTCTCCTCCCTTCCCTCTCTCTCTCTCCTCCCTTCCCTCTCTCTCTCTCCTCTCTTCCCTCTCTCTCTCTCTCCTCCCTTCCCTCTCTCTCTCTCTCCTCCCTTCCCTCTCTCTCTCTCTCCTCCCTTCCCTCTCTCTCTCTCTCCTCCCTTCCTCTCTCTCTCTCTCTCCTCCCTTCCCTCTCTCTCCCTCTCCTCCCTTCCCTCTCTCTCTCTCTCCTCCTTCCCTCTCTCTCTCTCTCCTCCCTCCCCTCTCTCCTCTCTCCTCCCTCCCCTCTCTCTCTCTCCCCTCCCTCCCCTCTCCCTCTCTCTCTCCTCCCTTCCCTCTCTCTCTCTCTCTCCTCCCTTCCCTCTCTCTCTCTCTCCTCCTTCCCTCTCTTCTCTCCCCTCCCTCCTCTCTCTCCTCCTTCCCTCTCGTCTCTCTCCTTCCTCCCTTCCCTCCTCTCTCTCTCCTCCCTTCCTCCTCTCTCTCTCCTCCCTTCTCTCTCTCTCTCTCCTCCCTTCCTCTCTCTCTCTCTCTCCTCCCTTCCTCTCTCTCTCCTCCCTTCCCTCTCTCTCTCTCTCCTCCCTCTCTCTCTCTCTCCCTTCCTCTCTCTCTCTCATCCCTTCCCTCTCTCTCTCTCTCCTCCCTTCCCTCTCTCTCTCTCCTCCCTTCCCTCTCTCTCTCTCTCCTCCCTTCCCTCTCTCTCTCTCCTCCCTTCCCTCTCTCTCTCTCTCCTCCCTTCCCTCTCTCTCTCTCTCCTCTCTCTCTCTCTCCTCTCTCTCTCTCCTCCTTCCCTCTCTCTCTCTCCTCCCTTCCCTCTCTCTCTCTCTCCTCCCTTCCCTCTCTCCTCTCTCCTCCCTTCCCTCTCTCTCTCTCTCTCTCCTCCTTCCCTCTCTCTCTCTCTCCTCCCTTCCCTCTCTCTCTCTCTCCTCCCTTCCCTCTCTCTCTCTCCTCCCTTCCCTCTCTCTCTCTCCTCCCTTCCCTCTCTCTCTCTCCTCCCTTCCTCTCTCTCTCTCTCCTCCCTTCCCTCTCTCTCTCTCCTCCCTTCCCTCTCTCTCTCTCCTCCCTTCCCTCTCTCTCTCTCTCCTCCCTTCCCTCTCTCTCTCTCTCCTCCCTTCCCTCTCTCTCTCTCTCCTCCCTTCCCTCTCTCTCTCTCTCCTCCCTTCCCTCTCTCTCCTCTCTCCTCCCTTCCCTCTCTCTCTCTCCTCCCTTCCCTCTCTCTCTCTCTCCTCCCTTCCCTCTCTCTCTCTCTCCTCCCTTCCCTCTCTCTCTCTCTCCTCCCTTCCCTCTCTCTCTCTCTCCTCCCTTCCCTCTCTCTCTCTCCTCCCTTCCCTCTCTCTCTCTCCTCCCTTCCCTCTCTCTCTCTCCTCCCTTCCCTCTCTCTCTCTCTCCTCCCTTCCCTCTCTCTCTCTCTCCTCCCTTCCCTCTCTCTCTCTCTCCTCCCTTCCCTCTCTCTCTCTCTCCTCCCTTC